>NC_092241.1:54712916-54780416 GCF_036320965.1 Panulirus ornatus
AAGTCACGACAGATGGAAGGCCTCCTCACGAAAGCAGGATTGAAAGAAGAAGAACAGGACGAAGAAAGAATTTAACGCAGAAATGTTGTGGGGAAAGAATGAAGAAAAGATCTTCTGTGAGTAAAGTTGATTGTCTGAGATGCTGAGGCAGCAGCTGGCTCTGTGTGTGTGTGTGTGTGTGTGTGTGTGTGTGTGTGTGTGTGTGTGTGATGATGATGATGGAGTAACAGACAGTCTGTGTGGTGCTGAAGGAGCATCTGGCTCTCTGTGCGAGTCTGGAGGAACAGCTGACTGTTTCTGTGTGGCTCCGGAGGAGCTGCTGGCTGTCTTTGTCATGCTGGAGGAGCAGCTGGCTGTCCGTATCATGCGAGCAGCTGGCTGTCTGTGTCATGCGACCAGATGGCTGTCTGTGTCATGCGACCAGATGGCTGTCTGTGTCATGCGACCAGATGGCTGTCTGTGTGGTGCTGGATGAGTAACAGGCTGTGTGTGTGTGGGGGCGGGGGGGTTACTGAAGGAGCAGCAGACCTTGTGTGACCCTAGGAATACAGCTGGCGTACTACCACGCTAGGGTACGTGCCAGCTGGCGTACTACCACACTGGGGTACGTGCCAGCTGGCTTCTTATGACGTCTGTAGCCGCTGCTGTCCATCACCCTGTGACACACCGGCCTGTTGGTGGTGGGGCAGGTGGCGGCCTGAGGTGGTGTTGGGGTAACATTCTCTCTCTCTCTCTCTCTCTCTCTCTCTCTCTCTCTCTCTCTCTCTCTCTCTCTCTCTCTCTCTCTCTCTCTCGGGAAGCAGCAGGATGTGCGCGATGCCGTGGTGAGGGGCATCACGTCTGGGGACAGGTGAGTAATGATGCAGGAGAAGTGATTCCTCTTATGTGGACATGGTAGGTGCATCTGTGGCAATGACGTTAGATGTAGACATTCCGTAACAGACATCTTCACTCTTCTTTAGGATACTGGAATAATGTATATATATATATATATATATATATATATATATATATATATATATATATATATATATATATATATATATACACACACGCACCCGTCCTACATTTGGGTAGTCACTTGTTTACCAAATGGCGTCCTAGCTATGCCTTTTCGTTGTATATCAACTGACTGTTATATTTCTCTCTTGTGTGTCTCCCCTGATGATGTGATTATTACACGAAAGTGCACTTGGGAACTTATCCTGTTTCATTTTCCTCGTGGACTCATAGGAATATATATATATATATATATATATATATATATATATATATATATATATATATATATATATATATATATATATATATTTCGTCTCGATTGTTGATGTTATGATCTCCGTCATACTATCACAGCAGCTGGCTCATTCCCTCTCGCCCGGGGTATATCCCAGCTGGGATTCCCCTGTGACCTGCGGGAAGCGATTTCATCCCAGCGTCTCTTTCCTGACCTCCTCTTGGCCTTTTTCAACCATCCCCATCTTGACGATGTAGCGATTCCCAGCTCCCGTTGCAACAGAGACTTGTCAACGGTGGCTGGAGATCTTGTCTCATCCTACACCAGCAACAATGGCACTACAAAGGAGTGATTCGACCTTGTGTCGAGTACCGCTCTCGTGTCTCTGATGGCTTTAAGCACCACCACGTAAACGCTTGGTCGAGTCGATTCGATCATAATCCGGCTCAGCAACTTCTCTAATTTGACGTCAAAACTTTAGCTCACTTTTCCTACTCGCTGGTTTTGCTTCTCTTCCTATATTTTGCAGAGAAAAGTCCCGGTACCTTGAGTGCTTGCTCGCTTCCACCATTATATGCCCTAGACAGTACTGGGCGAGGAGGTGGATCGTATGGCCATTATCTGTCGCTTGGGCAAGTCAAGAAGTGAAGGAAGGTTGTCATGTCTATTTCTTTCCTCACACCGCTCACCTTTGGAACCCTATACGATCACAAGTCTCACAGAAACAATGATCATTTCCTGATTAAAGATAGAGAATAGGTTTCCCCTCCCTCCTTAGAAATTCACAGACTATTCTTCAATCTATTTTTGTTTTATCATTTCTGCCTCTTACTTCCTGCCTTTTTTTTTTGTGTTGATGACTTGGCCTTCAACAACACTCCTTCCACGACCAGAACATCTTGACGAGCTAAGTGGACTTGAGTCTGGCCGTCTGTAAAGCACACGTTGACGTACTGACTCTCACTGTTCCGCTGGTAGCAGACGACTGCCCGATGCAGGTGCTGTGGCGACCTATGGCACCTCTGTGAGGCTGGAATTATATATATATATATATATATATATATATATATATATATATATATATATATATAATGGTTCTCTGCACAGCTGGGATTGGAAGGTTGGATCCCGTGATAATGGAGCAGGCAGGCAGATGGCGCTGGGCGAAGCTGGAGAGGCAGCTGACACTCTCTCTCTCTCTCTCTCTCTCTCTCTCTCTCTCTCTCTCTCTCTCTCTCTCTCTCTCTCTCTCTCTCTCTCTCTCTCTCTCATCTATCTATCTATCTATCTCTATTCATCTATGTATCTATCCACCTGTCTATATATGTCTATCTGTCTATCTATCTATCTCTCTGTCTGTCTATCTCACGTGCTATCTCTTCGTATTTCTATCTCTCCTTCATAGTATAACGCGACTCGCCTTATCTCTCACTTAACCTCCCCTGGGACCATGCACACTAACCAACCTTTCTTTGTTTCCTACAGGTATTCGGAGGTGTATTGCTCCCGCTCGCTCATCTCGCCACACTACCCTCTCCTTACGCTGGTAAGTGATCAATAATTATCATTTGATAAGTGATTATTTATCATTACCTGATCCGATTGATCACGTCTGTGATTTTATTTTTCAATTTATTTCCATATGTAGAATTGATCTAATGGGATGAAACTCCATAGATTTCTTAATTTCTCTCATGATATCTGTTTTTTGCTGTATGTATCCACTTATTTCCCTCTTCTCCTCATGGAGACTTGAGTATGGATATGGGTTGTTTTCTACCCTGACCTCAGTGTAGCTGTCGTAATTGACCTTCGGCCACGTTTACCCCCCCAAACACCCAGCCCGTTAGCTGTAAACTGCCAGTTTCTCTCTTGTGTTTACCACGAGACAAACGCCTCCCTTCACTGGGACGACCTTCTTATTTCATAAGTTGACAGAGGAAGATTATATTCCCTCCCTCCCTCGGTCCCCGAAGGCTGAATGGAACCTCTTCCTCGCGTAATGTGGAAGGTAATTGAGAATTTTGTAAGGAACTCGATCGCTTTTATCCTCCTGGAGACCTCGCTAGCCAGCGGATCTGCTCCGAAATCTGTGACAGGTACTGTGGCCTCCTCCTCATCAAAGATTTAAGCTCGTCCCTCGAGAACTTGAAGGAACGAGACCTTATAGACTTAGGCCATTAGCTATAGAAGAAATTTCCCTCGGTGGTATATGTGTACTGGTGTATATAATGGTGCGGTGTGTGTGTGTGTGTGTGTGTGTGTGTGTGTGTGTGTGTGTCTTCATATATTTCTAGTAGCCGGTATATAGGACGAACGCGTCAAGGCCAAAACGGGTTTGAAGAAGAGGTTAGAAATGATGAGGTTATCGAGTGGATGAATGCCAGGGAGATTAATCATAGGTCGTCATGTATTTGTAAACCTGATCTCCCTTGAAGTGGATGTGTTGGCTGTACAGGACGAGAGAGAGAGAGAGAGAGAGAGAGAGAGAGAGAGAGAGAGAGAGAGAGAGAGAGAGAGAGAGAGAGAGAGTTCGACAGTTTTCTTAGTACGAGGGAAGGTAATGGTATTATAATGGCTAATCCTCGATTAACTGGTCGATCCTTATGCATTTTACACACACACACACAC
The DNA here is from genome assembly GCF_036320965.1 of Panulirus ornatus. Taxonomy (NCBI): domain Eukaryota; kingdom Metazoa; phylum Arthropoda; class Malacostraca; order Decapoda; family Palinuridae; genus Panulirus; species Panulirus ornatus. Next base: position 54,716,785 of record NC_092241.1, read on the forward strand.
ACACACACACACACACACACACACACATATATATATATATATATATATATATATATTTTTTTTTTTTTATTATACTTTGTCGCTGTCTCCCGCGTTTGCGAGGTAGCGCAAGGAAACAGACGAAAGAAATGGCCCAACCCCCCCCATACACATGTATATACATACGCCCACACACGCAAATATACATACCTACACAGCTTTCCATGGTTTACCCCAGACGCTTCACATGCCTTGATTCAATCCACTGACAGCACGTCAACCCCGGTATACCACATCGCTCCAATTCACTCTATTCCTTGCCCTCCTTTCACCCTCCTGCATGTTCAGGCCCCGATCACACAAAATCTTTTTCACTCCATCTTTCCACCTCCAATTTGGTCTCCCTCTTCTCCTTGTTCCCTCCACCTCCGACACATATATCCTCTTGGTCAATCTTTCCTCACTCATCCTCTCCATATGCCCAAACCACTTCAAAACACCCTCTTCTGCTCTCTCAACCACGCTCTTTTTATTTCCACACATCTCTCTTACCCTTACGTTGCTCACTCGATCAAACCACCTCACACCACACATTGTCCTCAAACATCTCACTTCCAGCACATCCATCCTCCTGCGCACAACTCTATCCATAGCCCACGCCTCGCAACCATACAACATTGTTGGAACCACTATTCCTTCAAACATACCCATTTTTGCTTTCCGAGATAATGTTCTCGACTTCCACACATTCTTCAAGGCCCCCAGGATTTTCGCCCCCTCCCCCACCCTATGATCCACCTCCGCTTCCATGGTTCCATCCGCTGCCAGATCCACTCCCAGATATCTAAAACACTTCACTTCCTCCAGTTTTTCTCCATTCAAACTCACCTCCCAACTGACTTGACCCTCAACCCTACTGTACCTAATAACCTTGCTCTTATTCACATTTACTCTTAACTTTCTTCTTCCACACACTTTTCCAAACTCAGTCACCAGCTTCTGCAGTTTCTCACATGAATCAGCCACCAGCGCTGTATCATTAGCGAACAACAACTGACTCACTTCCCAAGCTCTCTCATCCCCAACAGACTTCATACTTGCCCCTCTTTCCAAAACTCTTGCATTTACCTCCCTAACAACCCCATCCATAAACAAATTAAACAACCATGGAGACATCACACACCCCTGCCGCAAACCTACATTCACTGAGAACCAATCACTTTCCTCTCTTCCTACACGTACACATGCCTTACATCCTCGATAAAAACTTTTCACTGCTTCTAACAACTTTCCTCCCACACCATATATTCTTAATACCTTCCACAGAGCATCTCTATCAACTCTATCATATGCCTTCTCCAGATCCATAAATGCTACATACAAATCCATTTGCTTTTCTAAGTATTTCTCACATACATTCTTCAAAGCAAACACCTGATCCACACATCCTCTACCACTTCTGAAACCACACTGCTCTTCCCCAATCTGATGCTCTGTACATGCCTTCACCCTCTCAATCAATACCCTCCCATATAATTTACCAGGAATACTCAACAAACTTATACCTCTGTAATTTGAGCACTCACTCTTATCCCCTTTGCCTTTGTACAATGGCACTATGCACGCATTCCGCCAATCCTCAGGCACCTCACCATGAGTCATACATACATTAAATAACCTTACCAACCAGTCAACAATACAGTCACCCCCTTTTTTAATAAATTCCACTGCAATACCATCCAAACCTGCTGCCTTGCCGGCTTTCATCTTCCGCAAAGCTTTCACTACCTCTTCTCTGTTTACCAAATCATTTTCCCTAACCCTCTCACTTTGCACACCACCTCGACCAAAACACCCTATATCTGCCACTCTATCATCAAACACATTCAATAAACCTTCAAAATACTCACTCCATCTCCTTCTCACATCACCACTACTTGTTATCACCTCCCCATTTGCGCCCTTCACTGAAGTTCCCATTTGCTCCCTTGTCTTGCGCACTTTATTTACCTCCTTCCAGAACATCTTTTTATTCTCCCTAAAATTTAATGATACTCTCTCACCCCAACTCTCATTTGCCCTTTTTTTCACCTCTTGCACCTTTCTCTTGACCTCCTGTCTCTTTCTTTTATACATCTCCCACTCAATTGCATATATATATATATATATATATATATATATATATATATATATATATATATATATATATATATATATATGCACGAACATAGTGCACTGAGTGTACACTTCCACTGAACACATAGTGCCCGCAGACAGGAAGGATTCGAACCTGTACCAATTGTGTTGGAGGTGGAACTAGGCTCCATTGCGTATTTTTAGCGTACACAGATCCCATATAAATGGTACAAGTTCGAATCCATCCTGTCGAAAGGCCAGCAAGTATGAACATGTACAGGTGTATATATGTATATGTGGATGTATGTATGTATATGTGTATATGTATATGTTGATATGTATATGTGCGTGTATGGACGTTTATGTATGTATATGTGTATATGAGTGGATGGGCAATTCTTCGTCTGTTTCAAGACGCTATCTCGCTGATGCGGGAAACGGCGATCGAGTACAATAAGAAATATATATATATATATATATATATATATATATATATATATATATATATATATATATATATATATATATATATATATCCCTTGAGTCTTTCATGTCTCGATACGATTTAATCTAATTGTTCTTGAAGGGACAAGAGAATAAACTCTGTAAGGAGAGTTAAAAAGAATAAGGATCAAGGAGCCATTATCACCCTCACGTGCACTTACTGGAGAGTTAATGGAAGGGAAAAGGGATTATATTCCTTTGAAGTCTCGAGGAGGAGAGAGGGTTAGGTTTTACGATAGTCTGGAAGTCTTTTATCCCAAGTGGCACTCACTGAGCTGGACCGAACCTCAAAGATGTGACTGTTGCAGACGCGTCTGTTTCAAGTGGTTAAAGTAAGTTTTTAAATGAAATAGAGAAAAGAAGTAGTCAGACGTCCTTCTTTGTTTTTGTTTTTTTTAGTGACCCACCACCATCTCTCTCTCTCTCTCTCTCTCTCTCTCTCTCTCTCTCTCTCTCTCTCTCTCTCTCTCTCTCTCTCTCAATAGTGTTATAGCGTTAAGGCCAGCAGACCAACTCGCTCGGACCTTGGGTCTGTGTGGCCTGTGCGTCTATGTAACTCTCTCTCTCTCTCTCTCTCTCTCTCTCTCTCTCTCTCTCTCTCTCTCTCTCTCTCTTTCTCTCTCTCTCCCCTCTCTCATGGTAAAAATACCATCGCCTGTTCTTGTCCTCGTTGATAGGTTGGTGTATCTCCACCTGCAGCTTCGTGTCCCTCTCCATCTGTACACAGAGGAGCGTTGAAATGGCAAATGCGTTCTGTCAGTCTATCACCTCTCTGTTTATCTATCTACCCGTCTATCGATCTACCTGTATTTCTGTCCTTCTACCCTGTCCCGCCCCTGCCCGATCCTCACGTAAATTGGTGATGGAGTAGATGGGTGATTGATGGAGTAAATGATGATGGAGAGATGTGTAACGGTGTTGATAAATAATAATAATTGATAATAATGATAATAATAATAATAATAATAATAATAATAATAATAATAATAATAATAATAATAATAGTGATTTTTGAGACGAGAGGGTAACGAAGATGACCACATAATGTTGCTGGCTTGCTCAAAGCCCTTACCCTTATGAGGCCATCACACACAAATATCCAACCCATCCCATTCCCACCCATCCCCTGGAGATGGGGAAACAGTTTGGGGATCATATACGAAACATCAGGAGACTTTAAAAGAGTCCTCTCTCTCTCTCTCTCTCTCTTATCACGACAATGAGAACGGGAAAGGGGATGAAACGGCTTAAAGAATGTCGCATTGTTCTCCATGAACGGCGAAAAAAATGTTCACGCGAGACGGGGAGACCTAATTGGACGTCTTCTTCCCCGTCTATAACAAAGTGAGGGAATTTATTGTTCATCTTCTCTTGTAACTGTTATATGCAGAGCTTTGGTTGGGGGGGCGGTGGCTTCTTTTTAACCCCTTTTCTTTATCACGGTTGATGGAAATGCGACGCGAAATAGGGTAGATAACACATCCTATTCCATATAATAGGCAGTGGGCGGAATTTAACTTTTGGGGCTGGGGGGGAAGGGAATTTCATGGTGAATTTGCCCCCACTCCCGTTAGCAGGAGGGTATTTAAATGAACGCTAGATGAGAGAGAGAGAGAGAGAGAGAGAGAGAGAGAGAGAGAGAGAGAGAGAGAGAGAGACTATAGCCAAAGCGGTGGAGTTACACACTTTTTTTTTTCATCTATTCATCAAGCAGTTCCAGTCTGTTTGAATATAAATGAAATATTTTTACCTTTTTCTCTTTTTTCTAATTTTTTTTTTTCTTTTTGGACTGAGTTTGAAACCAGACCTTTAGGAGGAGGAGTAGGAGGAATCTTTCATCAGAAGTGGATCAGGATATCATACCCAACCGCTGGACTTTGCAGCAGCAGCTGCGAGAGAAGAATTTTGAGGGTAATAAATTTCATATTTTTTTTTCTCTTATTTTTCCGGGGTCATCCTGGCCATAGAGACGTGTTTTGGAGAGAGAGAGAGAGAGAGAGAGAGAGAGAGAGAGAGAGAGAGAGAGAGAGAGAGAGAGTTCAAAGAAAGTGTCTGATAGAGATATTATGTATATATAATCAATGTGTATGCGAGTGCATGGGCCATTCTTCGTCTGTTTCCTGGCGCTACCTCGCTGACGCGGGAAACGGGGATCAAGCATGGTAGATATAATAAATATCGTGTGTGTGTGTGTGTGTGTGTGTGTGTGTGTGTGTGTGTGTGTGTGACCAAATGCTTAGTAGAAGCTAATTGAATGAATTGACGACGGACTTTATACCCAACTGACCTATCATTTTCTGTGAAATTCATTAGTCCGTCCCATAAACCCGGAATTCTTGTGCTGGAGACGACACGTATTCAGGAGAGCAAGGTAACCCAGCTACGTACCTCAGCGCTGACGAATAGCTAAGGAAACTTTTCCCATATTTTTGGGGGTTAAAAGGTTTAACTTTTAGGAAGGATATGTTTTTATATAACTTCACTTTTTGATACACAACCCCGGACCCCTTTCATGGGGTTTCTGTAGCGATATATATATGTTTCATTTATCTATTCATTATTAAACTTAGTCACTGTCTCCAGCGTTAGCGAGGTAGCGCAAGGAAACAGACGAAAGAATGGCCCAACCCACCCACATACACATGTATATACTTACACGTCCACGCACGCACATACACATACCTATACATTTCAACGTATGCGTATATGTACATAGACAGACATATACATATATACACATATACATATTCATTTTTGCTGCCTTCATTCATTCTCGTCGCCACCCCGCCACACGTGATATGGCACCTCTCTCCCCGCATGCGAGCGAGGTAGCACTAGGAAAAGACAACCAAGGCCACAGTCGTTCACACTCATTTCTCTAGCTGTCATGTGTAATATATATATATATATATATATATATATATATATATATATATATATATATATATATATATATATATATATCCCTGGGGATAGGGGATTAAGAATACTTCCCACGTATTCCCTGCGTGTCGTAGAAGGCGACTAAAAGGGGAGGGAGCGGGGGGCTGGAAATCCTCCCCTCTCGTTTTTTTTTTTTTTAATTTTCCAAAAGAAGGAACAGAGGGGGCCAGGTGAGGATATTCCAAAAAAGGCCCAGTCCTCTGTTCCTAACGCTACCTCGCTAACGCGGGAAATGGCGAATAGTTTAAAAGAAAAAAAAGAATATATATATATATATATATATATATATATATATATATATATATATATATATATATATATATATATATATATATATATATGGATCTGGAGAAGGCATATGATAGAGTTGATAGAGATGCTCTGTGGAAGGTATTAAGAATATATGGTGAGGGAGGCAAGTTGTTAAAAGCAGTGAAAAGTTTTTATCGAGGATGTAAGGCATGTGTACGTGCAGGAAGAGAGGAAAGTGATTGGTTCTCAGTGAATGTAGGTTTGCGGCAGGGGTGTGTGATGTCTCCATGGTTGTTTAATTTGTTTATGGATGGGGTTGTTAGGGAGGTGAATGCAAGAGTTTTGGAAAGAGGGACAAGTATGAAGTCTGTTGTGGATGAGAGAGCTTGGGAAGTGAGTCAGTTGTTGTTCGCTGATGATACAGCGCTGGTGGCTGATTCATGTGAGAATCTGCAGAAGCTGGTGACTGAGTTTGGTAAAGTGTGTGAAAGAAGAATAGAGTTGTGCGCAGGAGGGTGGATGTGCTGGAAATGAGATGTTTGAGGACAATGTGTGGTGTGAGGTGGTTTGATCGAGTAAGTAACGTAAGGGTAAGAGAGATTTGTGGAAATAAAAAGAGCGTGGTTGAGAGAGCAGGAGAGGGTGTTTTGAAATGGTTTGGGCACATGGAGAGAATGAGTGAGGAAAGATTGACCAAGAGGATATATGTGTCGGAGGTGGAGGGAACGAGAAGTGGGAGGCCAAATTGGAGGTGGAAAGATGGAGTGAAAAAGATTTTGTGTGATCGGGGCCTGAACATGCAGGAGGGTGAAAGGAGGGCAAGGAATAGAGTGAATTGGATCGATGTGGTATACCGGGGTTGACGTGCTGTCAGTGGATTGAATCAGGGCATGTGAAGCGTCTGGGGTAAACCATGGAAAGCTGTGTAGGTATGTGTATTTGCGTGTGTGGACATGTATGTATATACATGTGTATGGGGGTGGGTTGGGCCATTTCTTTCGTCTGTTTCCTTGCGCTACCTCGCAAACGCGGGAGACAGCGACAAAGCAAAAAAAAAAAAAAAAATATATATATATATATATATATATATATATATATATATATATATATATATATATATATATATATATATAGGGGATAGGAAAGAAAGAATACTTCCCACGTATTCCCTGCGTGTCGTAGAAGGCGACTAAAAGGGGAGGGAGCGGTGGGAGGGGCTGGAAATCCTACCCCTCCAAGTGAGGGATATTCCCTCTAAGGCTCAGTCCTCTGTTCTTTGCGCTACCTCGCTGGCGGGAGAAATGACGAATATGAATAAGATATATATATATAAATAAGATATATCTATCTCTATATATATATATATATATATTGATGGATAGATTGATAGTTGTTACCAATATGCAGATAGATTGACAGATGCAGACAATTAAATGGGTACATTTCCCCTGTTTCATCAACGCTGTCAAATATTTCCCCTGTCATTTTGTGTGGCAGTTCGTCACGTTTTAATTTCCCATGAATGTTTTCCGTTCCACGTCCCCGGTATGTGTCCCTCACACCGCTGTGCCTGAACCTGTGTGTGTGTGTGTGTGTGTCTCTTTATACAACACACTCGCCAGTTTCGACTGTGTGGGGGGTGTTTTTTTTCTATCTATATGTTGTAGGTTTTGGTCATTGACGAGACGGCTCTTCGAGGTCAGGCCTTGATTAAATCAAACCTAGAGAGAAGCTAGGTAAAAAAAAATTATCGATTGGGAGAAAGTAGATTGACTAGGAGGTCTGGAGGAAGTGGAAAGACATGAGGAGGGAGTGTTCCAAAGTTTAGCCGCGTAAGGAAAGAAATAAACATCACAAAGGCCCAACATCTTCGGGGTTATCAATGGCTAACTCAGTTGCTTGCCAAGTATTACGTGGTTCACATTATGACGGGAGCATAGACACAATCAGCTCTCGGGAGTGGGATGAACCAAAGTCATGTCTTTGTTGAGGGAACGTGAACCAGCACTGAAAAGTTGGACAAGTGTAACAAGCACCGAATACATACGAGTATAGTGCAATGATCGCACACTTTCGTAGTAGTTCATATGATGCCCTCTAGACAGCAGGATTCGAACTTCTACCGTTGATGTGGGAGCTGGGGACTTGATGACTAGGCTATGGAGCTTACATAGATGGTAGCGGTTCGAATCCCGCTCTCAGGAGGGTATTATGAGTATAATCCGTGTAGGGGTAACAGGTTCCGTACACTCTGTGAGTATGTAAACAATACCACAATTGTCTCGAAGACGTGAATGAGGTTTACGTAACCATGGTCTTTGAACTGGTAGTTATAACTTGACACTTGATGACCTTAATGACCGTGGTTGTCGATGGGTTTAAAGCCCAAGTATCCAACCCACCTTAGGTAACATCTTAGGGTTGGATTCCATACCGGACCCAGAGACTCAAGGACCAAAATAGAATATTGGTCAAGAAAAAAAAAAAAATTGGGATGAATGTATGAAATGTTTTCTTCACTTTTCTCGCCTTTTTTTTCTCTTTTTTCGCTTCTACTTTATTAACGATAGTCACTTTGAGTACTTGATAGACTCAAAGTATATGCTGTTATTTTCTTTCTTGTTCCCCTGTGAGGGGACGTGAGCTGGTTATGTTTCGTCCATTCCCGAGCTGGATGGCTGTCCTAAGGCGCTGAATCAGAAAGCTGACTGCTGCTGCTCTCTCTCTCTCTCTCTCTCTCTCTCTCTCTCTCTCCCTTCCTTGAAAATTCATTTAGCCGGAAATGAAGGGCATTCACCCCTTCCCCCTCCCTCCTCCCCCCCAACACACAGAGATCCAACACCAATTTCCAAACCTGTTGGAACAACGAGGCATTTGATTCCAAGCGCTGAATGTCTTGGAAGTCCCTTTGATCATCCTTGAAACCTGGAGAACCGCTTTTGATTTTCTGAGCTCCTCTCCAAATCCCTGTCTGCCAAGAGGGATGCACGTATGCAGTCCCCCTCACCAATTGCCGGTCCGTCTTCCAGGTAATACGGAATTTAAGCTGTCCGTCCGCCGCTTCAAGGGCCCAATGGGCTGAGGTGTGTGAAAGCCTTCTCTCCATTGGACGGTTCGTAGAATCCAAACCTCTTAGAAACGTCGTTGATCTTCTTCTGCCTGGCTCACCGTCCGACGATAGAACTCGTACTTCACTGCGTATCGGCCATACGGGCTAGCCACTCCTCTTGCTGCAGATACACTGATAACTCGAATTAGAAAAGAGCGGCAAGGTGAAGAAGGCCTATATACCCGTACCCAGAGCGTGTGGGTCAGTAGGAGTAACAAGCGAATAGTTTAGGACAGCATATCTGAAGTTCTCCTAGTGGGATGCCCTTGAAACATATAATTGGGCTTTCCTTATGTGAGCAGTAGTCTGGACTAGCATGGCTGAGACCGTCTGCCTTACTGTTGGTTCATACCAGAGGCTGGGAAGTGGGCCTGGCTTAAAGATCCGCTGAGTTATCTCCGGCTACGGGGAATGAAATTGGAATCATACGTATTGATTCTTCTGGCAGCTTTTCAGACGCCAGGTCCCTAGAGACTGCAGTGGGAGACAAGAGAGTTGGATTGGCGACCTGTAAGGCACTTGGAGTTCCAATGCTCTATAGTATACGAGGGACGATTGCTTGAACCCATTAGGAGTCAGCTGTAGATGGAGGCTTCAGTTTAGTCGTATATACCCTGAATCTGTCACTATAGATAGATGGTAAAGCCCTGAAAGAAATGTAATAAATTCGTAAAGTTTGAACGCCTTGTAAAAAGGGCATCGTAGGCATTAACGATATTGCTTTTTATTCTTCAGTCTTCTTAAGATCCCCACTCTGTTATCTAAAATGATCTCAGTTGCCTCTGGAACCCAAGGCTGCACCGAACATAGATACTGTCTTCTGTAGACAGTAGTCGAAGCTCCTGGCAATACTACGGACATACGAAGTGAATACACAGGGGGCTCCCCGCATTGCCATATATTTAACTCAATACACACACTATCTATGACTGCTCTGTCGGCCGAGAAGACCAGAGGAAGGGGCTGGAGAGTCGGCCCCTTCTTCTGGTCCTCTGCAGATGCATCGCTTCTCTTGCTCACCAGAATGGCCGTGTCATGAGCTGTAGCAGATAAAAGTAGGTACAGCATATGAGCATCTCGAATGAGAGCGTCGCTTCTCACAAGGCTTTTAAGTAAATGCATTCCGGGAATCTAATTTGATCAAAGCTCTTCTTACAAAAGGGAATTGTTAGGGGGGGAGGGGAGGGGGGGCAAGGTTACGGACGCTGGTTCAAGGCAGCAATACGCAGTTTGCTTCACGAGAGAGAGAGAGAGAGAGAGAGAGAGAGAGAGAGAGAGAGAGAGAGAGAGAGAGAGAGAGAGAGAGGAGCTCGTGGACTCGACGTCGCTGGTAGGTGGGACCGTGGCTAACTGAAAGACCTCCTGTGACCAGCTATGATCCTAAGTAGGTCATACAATAATGTCGGATTTCCTGCCGCTCCCACACTAACCACATCTCTGGCTCCTCGTATTCGCGTGGTGGAATAGACTTGGTCAAAGCGATCACAGGAGAAATGTTCCGTGAAATTGAATTTTGGGTTGCTCAAAATATCAACTGAAATTACTTCGTATTTTCCGTCCTGCTGGAGACTCTTTTTTTGTCTTCATTGCGTATAATTCACCTGGAAGATATTTTTTTTGTGCATATAATTCACCTGTAGGATACATTTTTGTGAATGTAATTCACGTAGGATACTTTTTTTGTGAGCATATAACTCACCTGTAGGATACTTTTTTGTGCATGTAATTTACTTATGATATCAGTGCCTCTTATGGCATTTATCTGTGAGGAGAATGACCCTTAGCAAATGCAATGTGTTGTCCAAAAGCCTTGCTTGCTCCTTCTGAATGCCCCAGGCACCAGCCAGCCTAAATGCAAGCAGCTGACTGGCCATTGTCCACACCTTTTTTAAGAGAAGTTTTCAAAGTTTTCTCTCGCGTTCTGAAGCCCTCAAGACCTGGAATGTTACAGAAGGAAATTGAGTTGAGATAGATGGGATTACGTCTACGTCTTCGTAATCTTGTGCACATCTACAAGAAAATTTCTACAGTATATCTATATCTATATATATATATATATATATATATATATATATATATATATATATATATATATATATATGTATATATATATGTATATATATATATTCTTGTGAGTCCACTGGGAAAATGAAACACGATAATTTCCCAAGTGCACTTTCGTGTAATAATCACATTATATGGTCTTGGTGTTTCGTATCTTGGTGGCTGGTAGAACAAAGGCAAAACTATGATGCACCTAAGTGAAGCCACATCATCAGTTGAGAAGGTAAAATGATGAAGTTATTTAAAGAAAATGGCATAGAAAAAGTAATGAGTATCGGTTTGAACGCCTCCATCGTTTCACTTTGAACGCCCCCGGTGTTTCACTTTGAACGCCCCCGGTGTTTCACTTTGAACTCTTTAGTTTCAGTTGGAACCCCTGATGTGTTTCAACTTTAACGCATCATGTGTTTCAATTCGAACCCCTCAGGTGTTTCAGTTTGAACCCCTCAGATGTTTGAATTTGAACCTCGCATATGTTTCAGTTTGAACCCCGTATATGTTTACATATCCGGCTCTTCATAGTGGTTAGTGGGAAGCTTACGGGAAGAGGGGAAAGACGAAAGAAAGAAGAGAATTCCAGTGTCCCTGTTCAAGAATAATGAGAGGTATCGTAACGGCTAATCCTCGGGTAGCTGGTCTCCACAAGGAAACTATGGGAACATAGTGCTACCCTGTACGTGTGTACACCGAGTCGGTTATGATGGAGTGTACTGATGATGTACGATCATGTAGTAAAGTACTGCGATGGGCCCGAATTTACGAAGTCCTGATACGTGTCTGGTCGAAGCTGTACCAAGCCTTCAACCTCTACCTGATACATGTCTGGTCGAAGCTGTGCGGAGCATTCTGACTCTACCTGTTACATGTCTGGTCGAAGCTGTACTAAGCCTTCTACCTCTACTTGATACATGTCTGGTCGAAGTTCTACGGAGCGTTCTATCTCTACCTTATACATGTCTGGTCGAATGCATTGGACAGCAGGGAGTCCATCTCAGGCATAACTGGTAAGAGGAATTATCACACGACCTCAAAGTACTAAAATTACTTTCTTCCCCCTCCATATTTCCCGATTACTTTAAAGGATTGATTTAATTCCATTGTAAATGTAAAATAAACGAGGGTTTCACTGCAGTATTTTCTCTAAAACAAGAGTTAAACTGATGTGTTACACTAGTATATACATTCATAAAGATAACTGATAAGACTATCTTCAGTTTTTATAGAAATCTGTAGCAAAGGAATTATACTAATCATGATAATTTCAACTTGTTCCTTAGCTTGTATTAACTTAGTTAACATCACTAGACTTACTGACATTCGAATCTCTCTCTCTCTCTCTCTCTCTCTCTCTCTCTCTCTCTCTCTCTCTCTCTCTCTCTCTCTCTCTCTCTCTCTCTCTCTGTTTTCGTGTTTGTATCAACTTAGTTAACATCACTATCCGTACTGTATTAGCTTGCATTAACTTAGTTAACATCACTAGACTTACTGACATTCGAATCTCTCTCTCTCTCTCTCTATCTCTCTCTCTCTCTCTCTCTCTCTCTGCTTTCGTGTTTGTATTAACTTAGTATCACTATCCGTACTGACATTCGAATGTCTCTCTCTCTGCTTTCGTGTTGGGAGGGTACATAAGCCATTCCTGGGGTATTTAGCAACAGACTGTCCCCATATTTCGTATAGACTGACTAGGGAAGGTTATAATGTACCTACTCCAGCATGTCCTTATGCATAAGTGATCCGCTTAAGTCTCGTACGACCATGGTCGTAGGAGCAAATGAGTCTGAGCAATTAGAGGCCCTAAGGTCGAAATTACAGCTTTGTAAATAGGAGGCTTCCGCCTTGTTTGAATAGGGTCTTCACGCCTCACAGTCAGGGATGAGGTCATGTCAATAGCCCCTGAGTTGATGTGAAAGAGAGATAAATGGCCCAAGTGCAATGTTGACATAGATTTAGCTAATGGACGTTCTATTAAGACAAGGGCGTTGTCAATCCTTTATTAGCAGTTGGCTCGTGTCTATTGTCTGTTGGAACGGTATGTTATATAACCTACGTTGATGTCACATGCGAGAAGAGGTTAAAGGTGAACTGATACCTTAACTCGATGTATGATTAGAAGAAATGTGACCTTTATCACACGCAGGCAAGTCATGAGAACATGAATCTTAGATTTCGTTTTTTTTTTCTTTGGCTTTTTTTTTTTTTGGACAAAATTTTGTGCTGCATTTTTAATGAAGTTATATCATTGATGACATCAGCAACCACACACAACACACACACAACACACACACACACACACACACACACACACACACACACACACACACACACACACACACACACACATATACACACACACACACACACACACAGGTCAAGAGATAGGTCCCCACGAGTGTAGAATGCCATCCCCCATTATCAGCACAGATAGGTAATCACACGTACATACCACCTGGTCTCGAGGGGGTCAGAGAGAACCCCCGGCCTCTCATGAAGCTCCAGGGGTCAAGATGGCCACATCAGGGAAGTGTAACAGGCATAAAAAGTGGTCGCTTTTGCGATGCACGGAGTACAGTGGAAAACATTGCATAAGACCAGGAAAGAGAATTAGGTAAACTTGTATTCCTGGAGGTTAAGGAAAAAGAATAGAACCCGAGTATTTTCTAAATGTTGAAGGCGATTGTGAGAGGCGGAAAGCTAGGGGGATGGCTATCTTTCCCTCCTGAATCATATTTTCCTAGAATACGAACAGAAAAAGCCAAGTGAGAATATTGGTCACCAAAGTCTCAATTCGTCTGTTCCTAATGATTCCTCATTAGGAAAAGAAGTATGGAAAAGTTTATATATATATATATATATATATATATATATATATATATATATATATATATATATATATATATATATATACAGCAAATATAGGGTAGTAATTGGTTGGTACAGAGGTCGCGGTATCAAATATTGACAGTTTTGTGAGCAGAAGTCCCATCATCTGTTTTGAATCATTGGAAAGCCATACGAAAATGACCTGCCTGAACCTGCCAATAAAAGTGGAGCGTCAGTGCTCATACTGGAAAGAGAAAATATGGAAACAGAAAAGTATGAGGAAAATATGTAGTGCACACGACGTCTAGTAGAAGTGCTGGTCCTTATCCACTACTGGTCAGGGCAGAGTTCGTGACATGGCTACACGGCTTGTAGGCTGCCCAGGCCACGCATCCCGGGGATGGATGGGCCACCAACTTAACGACCACGGCTGCGACAGAGTTAGCCAGCCGACAGCTTGTAGTTCGGCTGGAGTTTCCTCATAGGTGTCCATGTCCGGGGACATGGCCCTCACTGACAGGCCTAATGAGCCTACCAGGGGTGTACATGTCCGGGGACATGGCCCTCACTGACAGGCCTAATGAGCCTACCAGGGGTGTACATGTCCGGGGACATGGCCCTCACTGACAGGCCTAATGAGCCTACCAGGGGTGTCCATGTCCGGGGACATGGCCCTCACTGACAGGCCTAATGAGCCCACCAGGGGTGTACATGTCCGGGGACATGGCCCTCACTGACAGGCCTAATGAGCCTACCAGGGGTGTACATGTCCGGGGACATGGCCCTCACTGACAGGCCTAAATGAGCCTACCAGGGGTGTCCATGTCCGGGGACATGGCCCTCACTGACAGGCCTAATGAGTCTCCCAGGGATGTTCATGTCCAGGGACATGAACGACAGGTTTAATGAGGTTAATGAACCTTACCATTAGTGATGGCACCTGACTGCCCCTACCAGGTGAAAGGTAAACACACATTCTTTCGTAGATAGCGACCATGTCCATCTTCTCATGCTTTAAACAGCAAATATATTCGACCTTCACAGTAAGAATGGCGTCATTCTCCTGGACGAGGCTACCTGTACCATTCTCAGGTGTCCAGAAAGCATCATCGTCGTGAGATGATCAGTTCTCTTATAACGTCTTTGTTCTAAACATTGATTCCGTCTGGGCTGTGCTCCAGGGATGACTGAAGAGCTTCCAGCTGCGTTCCAGGGATGACTGAAGAGCTTTCAGCTGTGTTCCAGAGATGACTGAAGGGCTTCCAGCCGTGTTCCAGGGATGGCTGAAGAGCTTCCAGCTGTGTTCCAGGGATGACTGAGGAGCTTCCAACTGTGTTCCAGGGATGAGTGTAGAGCTTCCAGCTGTGTTCCAGGGATGACTGAAGAGCTTCCAGCTGTGTTCCAGGGATGACTGTAGAACTTCCAGTTGTGTTCCAGGGATGACCGTAGAACTTCCAGCTGTGTTGAAGGGGGGACTGAAGAGCTTCCAGCTGTGTTCCAGGGATGACTGTAGAACTTCCAGTTGTGTTCCAGGGATGACCGTAGAACTTCCAGCTGGAGTAGATAATGGACCTGTCTTAATATAATCACCTCTCGATTAAGAAATTTATTATTGTGACCTTAAACGTTAGACAATCACTCAAGATACGAGTCTTCAATCGGGAAATGGCCATATATGTTTATAGCTGATGGTAGCGTAATAGGTGAGTCACTTACAGCTACGGAAGCTAAAGGAGTTACAGTGCTAAATGGTTTCAAATTCCTTTACATCACATTGAAAAGAGAAAACGCATGGAGTTGATGTTATTTCTAACATATTAGAAAACGTATGACCCAAAGGAGTTTGTCAGAACACCTATATATATATACATATGGCCACTGCTACAAGTCGCTGACATTGGTAGCAATGCCCAGCAACGCTGCTACACTCCTTGAGCACACACACGGAAAGGCATTTCTTCTACAAAGCCTGTGATATCTCGCATCATGATCTGCCTCAAACAACTTCCTTATGTCCGTTGTGGTGTCCCGATTTACGAAGCCTGTAAGAAAGAAGAAGAAGAAGAGAAACAAAGCAAGTTACACTTGGCGACACTGACGAGAACAAAAAAAAGAAAATAAATGTTAGCGATGGCGGGAAGTTTAGCGGGCCGACGCGTAATAGCCAATATTTCTTTACCAGCGGCCAACGGGAAGTTCTTGAGGGCCTGAAGAATTCTCTCTCTCTCTCTCTCTCTCTCTCTCTCTCTCTCTCTCTCTCTCTCTCTCTCTCTGGTTGATATACACTGCGTTCTGTCATCTCCGCCTCTGAGCGGGTGTAGCAAATGGGCCACAAGTCAGGAGCTGCGTGTTGCGCTGTGTGTAGAGCATATTGCTGGTGTTGATGTCCGGGGAAAAACAAGACTTCAGTAAATCGCCGAAATTTGAAATGATTTGCATTTTACCGACGGAAGCAACTCGTCCGTTTTGTCTATTTCTTCCGCGCGCGCGGGCGGGCGTGGGCGGACACACACACACACACACACACACACACACACACACACACACACACACACACACACACACACACACACACAGTGTCTCCAGCTCTGGCAGCAGCAGCTGCTGCCAGAGCTGGAGTGATCATTCGTAAAATTATTCTCTCGAGACTCGCATTTTATGGAGGGAGACGAGGGGGGAGTAATATATATAGATAGATAGATTGAGTTAGATATATAGGGGCCCCAGGTGTCCTCTAAGAGTAAAACATATCAATGATAAAAATGGCAGTTCAGGTGATATATTAAGACATGGTAAAATAGGGTTGGGGTGGGAGGGATTGGTTTGGGGTGGGAGGGATTGGTTTGGGGTGGGAGGGATTAGGTGGGGGTGGGAGGGATTTGATGGAGTGGGGGTTAAAACTATAAACATCGCCCACCCAGCTGGAGTTGTCCCAATCAAGCATTAACCCCCCTACCCCCTTATGATGTATCCTCAACCATACGCAAACACACACACACTCACACACACACACGCAAAGAAGGTAATGTATATTGTATTGGCAGTCGAGCCTATCTATCTATCTATCTCGGAGTATAGTGAAACACTGTGAGGAGTGAAAGAGCATTGAAGACGGGAGTTGAAAATGTTTGAATGTTTGAAACTGGGCAGTTTCGTAGCCTTCGTCATGTATCTAAGGTTGATTATGTCCCCCGTAATTTTGACCCAAAAGGGCAAAAGAAAGGAGAACTACCGTTGTTCATGGTCACATGGGAATCCATGATGTAGCCATTATCTCTGCTTATACAAACCAAGCAGTTACGGTGCTGTTAGACAAGACAGGAAGAAGACGACTCATCATAGTCATTCTACATTGAGTTGCTTAACCCCACGGCAGCCTGTCTGTCTTTGAATTCAACAAGAAGCGATGGTAAGTCTTGATAGAAAAAAAAAGGGAAAATGAGACAGGAAATGCATTTACTTAATGTAATTATATTACGAATGAAATTGAAATGAGTGATGATGCCGGGGTGTTTAGTGAGGAACTGGATACGGGAAATACTATAGAATTCTTTAAGTGAGGGTTGAAGATGCCAACCAGTGTTCTTGAAATGAGGATATTCATTGTTGTAAAATAACTTTTACATAGAAAATAACACTTAGAGAGACATGGCCCATGAGGGAGAGGACAAGAGGAAGTGGACAGAAAGAAACATGGCCAATGATGGAGAGTGTGAGAGGAAATGGACAGACTGAATAACACTTTAGTGTAACGAGATTGAAAAAAAGAAAGGAGGATTGGGGAGAGATGTCCTCCACGAAGGCATCTCCCAGAGGAGCCACAGGACAGAGGAGAAGGGTGGTTAGTCAAGTGCTCGCCCACTTCTTAAACTCAGGACGGTCGGGAGTACTTATACTAGCAAGTGCCTGAGGTTGTAAGTTCCTCTGTTACACGAATACAGACGAGCTGGTGGCAGATGAATACAGACGAGCTGGTGGCAGATGAATACAGACGAGCTGGTGGCAGATGAATACAGACGAGCTGGTGGCAGATGAATACAGACGAGCTGGTGGCAGATGAATGCAGACGAGCTGGTGGCAGATGAATACAGACGAGCTGGTGGCAGATGAATACAGACGAGCTAGTGGCAGATGAATACAGACGAGCTGGTGGCAGATGAATACAGACGAGCTGGTGGCAGATGAATACAGACGAGCTGGTGGCAGATGAATACAGACGAGCTGGTGGCAGATGAATACAGACGAGCTGGTGGCAGATGAATACAGACGAGCTGGTGGCAGATGAATACAGACGAGCTGGTGGCAGATGAATACAGACGAGCTGGTGGCAGATGAATACAGACGTGCTGGTGGCAGATGAATGCAGACGAGCTGGTGGCAGATGAATACAGACAAGCTGGTGGCAGATGAATACAGACGAGCTGGTGGCAGATGAATACAGACGAGCTGGTGGCAGATGAATACAGACGAGCTGGTGGCAGATGAATACAGACAAGCTGGTGGCAGATGAATACAGACGAGCTGGTGGCAGATGAATACAGACGAGCTGGTGGCAGATGAATACAGACGAGCTGGTGGCAGATGAATACAGACGAGCTGGTGGCAGATGAATACAGACAAGCTGGTGGCAGATGAATACAGACGAGCTGGTGGCAGATGAATACAGACGAGCTGGTGGCAGATGAATACAGACGAGCTGGTGGCAGATGAATACAGACAAGCTGGTGGCAGATGAATACAGACGAGCTGGTGGCAGATGAATACAGACGAGCTGGTGGCAGATGAATACAGACGAGCTGGTGGCAGATGAATACAGACGAGCTGGTGGCAGATGAATACAGACGAGCTGGTGGCAGATGAATACAGACGAGCTGGTGGCAGATGAATACAGACGAGCTGGTTGCAGATGAATACAGACGTGCTGGTGGCAGATGAATGCAGACGAGCTGGTGGCAGATGAATGCAGACGTGCTGGTGGCGGATGAATACAGACGAGCTGGTGGCAGATGAATACAGACGAGCTGGTGGCAGATGAATGCAGACGTGCTGGTGGCAGATGAATGCAGACGAGCTGGTGGCAGATGAATACAGACGAGCTGGTTGCAGATGAATACAGACGTGCTGGTGGCAGATGAATGCAGACGAGCTGGTGGCAGATGAATGCAGACGTGCTGGTGGCAGATGAATACAGACGAGCTGGTGGCAGATGAATACAGACGAGCTGGTGGCAGATGAATACAGACGTGCTGGTGGCAGATGAATGCAGACGAGCTGGTGGCAGATGGAAGGAATCTGGAGTTGGAAGACCATATGAGAGGATACGAGACCGATATTGTGGGAATGGCTGAGACAAATCTCACGGAAAAAAAGAGCTAAAGTTTAGCGTCATCAACCCCGAGGTGTGTGTACACACACACTGGCGAGGAGAGAGAGAGAGAGAGAGAGAGAGAGAGAGAGAGAGAGAGAGAGAGAGAGAGAGAGAGAGAGAGAGAGAGATTAATGAGGTGGGAGATTGTGAGGAGGAGGGGGAGGTGACATCTCCTTTAATTGGCGATAGCTTTCAGTTTCAGGAAATTTCAGTGGATATCGCAGTAAAACTGTACATAATGGATGAAATTAGCATTGGAAGGAAGTATATACATTGGTCCTGCTGGTTTACAACCTTGTAAGGAATAGTAACCCAGAGTAGATGTATATTGACCCCTGTAAGGAGCAGCTGTAGATGTATATTGACCCTGTAAGGAACAGCAGTAGATGTATATTGACCCTGTAAGGAGCAGCTGTAGATGTATATTGACCCTGTAAGGAGCAGCTGTAGATGTATATTGACCCTGTAAGGAGCAGCTGAAGATGTATATTGATAACAGTGAAGGAACGATTGAGTTGGTGAGGGTATCTCTTAAGACGCTCCTGCCCTGGAGGTGTTGAAGCAAAGATGACTGGCGGATACAATTACGGACGAAATAGCTTCGGGAGAAATCTCGTAGACTCACATGGAGATAGGAAAGTCATGGAGAAATGAGTTGGTAGACGGAATATACGAGGAATTTCTACACCATCGTAGCACGGAGCGTTGGAGGAGGAAGGGGAGTGCCACAGACGTGGGTGGGAGGGGAAGTAAGGCATGTCCTCCACCACTCACGTGACCTGGGTGAGGTGAAGTAGTCGTGACCGATTGTGATCATGTGTCGGGAGGGAACACCAAGAGGAACCGGACAGACCCGAAGAAGAAGAGGGAGAGAGGGAGGGAGGGAGGGATGTGTGCGATCGCAGCAGCTCTTGGCTTGTGACTCGTATTGAATTTTCCCAAAGGCGTCCGTGTTCGAGGATATGGCCCTCGGCATACCAGGGAGTGCCCATGGCCCGAGACATGGCCCTCAACCGGCATGCATGTCCTCGGTCCACGAGGGGTCATCATCCATGGGGACCTGGTCCTCAGATACAGGTCCTAACTGACAGGTCCTTGGCCTACGCGGGACTGTCACTTTGCTTTGTTTACACCTACTTCCCCTGGTCCATGTGAATGATTCTCCTGCGTGTTCCTGGTGCCACTGAAGTGCGTTCGATGCTGACATACTCCCTCCCCACCCACGAGTGATATCACTGCTTGCTCCGGGTTCCACTGAAATGTGTTTGTTTATATCTAGGTCCCGGTGAACGTGATGACGTGCGCAGGTGTTATTCAATAGAGGTAGTCCCATTAGACTAAGTTCATGTCCCTGGTGCTGTTAGACGGTCTTAGACGACAAGCCCTACTTTTCTTTGACAGAATTCGTCTATAGTCCTTTAAAAAGGTATTAGATGATGTCCCCGTTCCCATTAACATTATTTGATAATAATCTTTGTCCCATTAGAGATTAATAGAGTCAGTTAACAGACCAGGTTCTATTAAACAGCATTGCTTAACCTTAAGCCCATTGAATTTTGGGCAATTACCGACCATAGGCCCATTAACTACAATTACTTTAATGACCGTAAACGTATTAAACAATAACACTAAATGACCCTGGACCTACGACACAATGGCACTAAATGATCCTGGACCAATTAAACAATGACACTAAATGTCCCTGGACCAATTAAACAATGTCACTAAATGACCCTGGACCAATTAAACTATGTCCCTAAATGACCCTGGACCTATTAAACAATGACACTAAATGACCGTGGACCTATTAAACAATGTCCCTAAATGACCCTGGACCAATTAAACAATGTCACAAAATGACCCTGGACCAATTAGATAGCATCATTTGATAACCTTTGGTCCCATTAAAAGAGCAATTACTTACCTTGTGTACCCATTGAATACGCACATTACCATCCCTTTATCTAGGTGAAGCGTTCTCCTTGCTCGCAGTCCCCAGGTTATTTCTACCCTCCATTTGCTCCAATTCTCCGTGATAATGTCGTCATTCACCGTGAATACCTCAGTTAACGCTAGACTCGAGCGTCGACCTGGGATAAATACGATGCGTTCCCCTCGCATGGCAGAACGAAGTAAGGCCAGCGGCATGGGTTCACTATTGGATGATTTGGGTTCATACCCTGTCCAAATTCACACGATGTAAGCCCAGGAGGGATACACGGTGTGACTCTCAAGACAATACTGGCCCAAAAAACATTGGACTTCTGTGTGGTGTGTGGCGGTTAGCGTTCCTGACCATGACGCACCATTCACGGCCAAACATGACGACCTGGCTGCCTTTGTGGAAGCGTTTTGATTCGGTCTTCTGCCTCTGTCTGTCTGTCTGTCTGTCTGTCTGTCTCTCTCTCTCTCTCTCTCTCTCTCTCTCTCTCTCTCTCTCTCTCTCTCTCTCTCTCTCTCTCTCTCTCTCTCTCCCCCCACCTCCATCTCTCTTTACCCCAACCCCATCTCTCTTTACCCCGACCTCATCTCTCTTTACCCCAACCCCATCTCTCTTTACCCCAACCCCATCTCTCTTTACCCCAACCCCATCTCTCTTTACCCCAACCCCATCTCTCTTTGCCCCAACCCCATCTCTCTTTACCCCAACCCCATCTCTCTTTACCCCAACCCCATCTCTCTTTACCCCAACCCCATCTCTCTTTACCCCAACCCCATCTCTCTTTCCCCCAACCCCATCTCTCTTTACCCCAACCCCATCTCTCTTTACCCCAACCCCATCTCTCTTTACCCCAACCCCATCTCTCTTTACCCCGACCTCATCTCTCTTTACCCCAACCCCATCTCTCTTTACCCCGACCTCATCTCTCTTTACCCCAACCCCATCTCTCTTTACCCCGACCCCATCTCTCTTTACCCCGACCTCATCTCTCTTTACCCCAACCCCATCTCTCTTTACCCCAACCCCATCTCTCTTTACCCCAACCCCATCTCTTTTTTCATGATTGTTTGTTGTTGTCCCGCGCAGAGAGGCAGCGTCAGGAACAGACGAAGAATGGCCTCATTTGCTCACACCCACTCCCTAGCTGTCATGTACAATGCACCGATACAAAAGTCTCGTATCCACAGCCAAGCCCCTCAGTCTTCTCCAAGCTTTGCCGTAGTTCAGTCCACTAACAGCACGTCGCTCCCTGTATACCACAACGCTCTGATTCATTGTCTTTCCCACGCACGCCTTACACCTTCCTGCATGCTCAGGCCGTGATCGCTCAAAGCACCTCTCTGCATATATGTAGGTGTTACCGGACTCCACTTGCATGAAGTTGCAACGTAAATGAAAAGTCACTTTTGGCGAGACTGTATCATTGGGAGTAATGTCTCGTCGAGCAACCTCTCATTCCAAAGAAGTCCATCATGTCCCTGCTACTGGAAGTGGCGCATCAGGAGCTCCTGGAAAGAGGTCCTGGGTGACACCAGGAGCCTTGTTCCAGGAAGAGATCCTGGAACAACTATAGATCCAGATATAATCAGATATGTAAATCATCAATGGATATCTCATACGAGAACACCTATGTACCTTCTGCATAAACAACAGGACTGAAGCCGGAGCGCTGCAGGCGTATGATTCGTCCATATTCACATACGCAATGTGTCCTCTATGCTACCTACCTTGGAGTAGCAAGAATCTTGGAAGCCCAGTTGACTTGTGACTGGTAAGTTGTATATCAACTGACTGTTATATTTCTCTCTTGTGTCTCCCTTGATGATGTGATTATTACACGAAAGTGCGCTTGGGAACTTATCGTGTTTCATTTTCCCCATGGACTCATAGGAATATATATATATATATATATATATATATATATATATATATATATATATATATATATATATGCTCTTGCTACTAATATATTAATAATGAATTAAAGATAACACCCCAAAAAATAATTGTCGGCATCAGCAGTTATCATTTACTTATATTTCTGTAAAAAATGAAACGTTGTCAATAGTTTTATTTTAATGTTGACCAAAATATAATTATTTTGGAATGTACGAAATTTTATCTAGATGCCACAGACAGCTGTGCTATTGAGGCGACGAAATCAAATCATATTCCATAGTTTTGTGTTCATCTCACCGAGTTCCCGTGAATACAGTCATTTATTTTCATTTTTTTTCCGGGTCGGGTTCGTCCGAGGTTTTACTGAGCCTTTATATAAATCAGAGCTATGTGTGGTGTGGCATAGAAATGCGTCATGACTGATGTTCAACACCAGAGGAGAGAATGAATCACTGTGCCACTGTGTTCGTTATGACCCAAGGTACTTATCCATACAGCGAGAATAAGGTAAGGGACAGGACACACATTGCTGAGACAGAGTGGGTGCCCATCTCCCATCATGCTGAGCTGGTAACAATGAAACTTCACATCAAAAATGACAAAGAGATGTGAGCAAGTATTGAGATATTTGTCCACCTCTTGTAGCGGATCTCGGTGGCTGAACCCACTCAAACTTCGTATGTTATCCTGTTGTTAACGTAACCTACGGTAAGAATATCTACGAAGCTTGTATTGATTTTATGTTAATTCAACCAGCACGACGGATTTCGCTCGTATTACGCTAAAAGTAGTAGTCAGTGGACTGCTATATTTCTAGAGCCCTGGACCCATATTGCTACTACTGGTAGTTGGTTTGTGGTGTTGAAGGATGTAGTCCACATCCTTTTCGAAATCATCTACGATTCGCTTTTGCGTGGAATGATGAACTGAATCGTCAAAGGCGTAGAACCTGTTCGGATGTAGCCAGCTCAGAGGAGCGGCAACTGGCTCAATGGTTATCTTCCTAACATGGAGTTAACAGTCGGTTATCTTTTTAACGATATTGTGTTGCAACGATATGTAATATTCACGTAAGATTTGCGGATATTCAAGCCTCAGAATGCTAGTTAATGCGAATAAAGCGCCAGTATTAAATCGGGTTTTGCAAATGTTTTAAGAATTGGCAAACGAAATTTTAAGTTTCTGCCAGACTGTATCATAGCTTCGTATGAATTTCTCTCCCAGACTAACTCCTAGTCTTTTACTGCTTGCCCTACGCCGCAATTATGGTTCACTTTCCTTCTTCTATAGGCATTACTTTAGTTTTTGCCCCCGAGAGCTGGCTGCTTGTGTGCCCCCACCTCTAGCTAGACAACGCAATACTCGGCAAGCTGCTGCGTCATGTGATTATGGTGTGGCCATCGTTAACTCAAGGGTGGGCCGTTTTGATACCTGCTTCTTTCCCTACACGTCGAAGCTTTGGAACTCTCTACCTTTTCATGGTTTTCCCAATAACTATGACCTGACACATTTCAAAAGACAGGTTTTTCACTTCTTCCAGAATTCGTAAATACTTCTCCTTGTCTTTTCTTTTTCCGGTTCATAATCTCTCTATACTTCAATTAAAGCTTGGCCTTGATGTGGACTTACGTCCGTGACTGGAGCCTTCAACGTAAGAAAAACCACTATTTACTTTATTGAATCAGGCATTGGAATATACTGTCTTGAAGTCGAAATTGTAAACCTAAAGGACTGCATATGTGGACTAGCATATAGCAGTATCATTTCTTCATTCGTGATACGAACGCAACCTTTCACAACGCATTCGTTCACCATTATGTGGCCACGAAAGACTTGTTGACCTGAACACAAGTCAAGTTGTTATCCAACTACCAAAGTTTATAAAAGAAACACAATAATATGAAGTCGAACATAAGAAACACGTTTTCTGTTTACGTATGTCCGTGGATGAACTTGGCCGTGTGGATTCTGACGTCAGCAAACCAGCTGACCGGCGGCGCCTTCAAGGCTACGCGCGGTTTGTCAGTATTGGAACCCATTCCCCCCACTAAAACTCGTGCCAGGAGAAAATAATAAACTCTTGTAAATCATTACTCGTGCGTAAGAAATAACATCCACAACTTCTTTCGGGGAGAATGTTTAAGCTTTTAAGAATATTAACATGAATATGGATGTGGGTGAGACACTGCGCAGCCGCCACATTGATAGGGAAAAAAGATAAATGAATTGAGGATAAGAACCAATGTGGGTCACAGATGAGGGAGGGAGGTTGAGCGAGCGAGCAGGCAGGCAGCCAGAGGGAGGGGTCAGCTCATGATTGTTTGCCCAAGGTGAGAGAGGGAGCAAACAAGACTGTGTTTACTGACGGGTCCCCCAGAAGTAATGAATAAGAGAGACGAAACTCTATATAAAAATCTGGACTGTGTGGTTAGGAAAAAATAAAGCTAGTTTAACCACACACACTCAAACACAAAATGGGGTGAAGGTTGGAACACTAGAGAAATATGGTGCATTCTTGTAGTTTGAAAATCATAGTCGAATACTTTGCACGTATTGCTCGATACGTGTTTATTCATATATTTTTATCTCTTCCTTTCACACGGTACAAAATTTTGAATCGTTCTTCCTACACAGTAGACATTTTTGGTATTTGTGTTTTGCATTATTGATTTTGATGACTTTTTCAAATTCTATTTGCTGTTTTAGCACTGGGTTTGTTGTGTTTCATTTTTGTCAATTGAGGATGTTTGTTTAAATGATCGTCTCATCTCTCGTTTCATGTCGTTTGGAATCATCTGTTTCAGTCATATATTCAGTGGACATTTCTATGATGTTCTGATCAACTAGATTTAGGAACTTCTTTTTTTTTTTCAGTGATGCATATTCTGTAATTTGGGAAAATTAGGTCAACTGTGTTGTTTTTTTCTAGTTAGATTATGTATTGGACTGGATGACCTGCCTTTAAGCATTAGTTTGTTCACCTGTTCTCTTTCGTCTGCCAGTGCATTACTTTAAGTTTTGTATCTGCATTTACAAAATACGTTATCTGTTCCACTTTTCCCAGTCTGTGAAATTGAAAATAGAGATACCAGAACAAATTATACTTAGTTTTGGTTCGTCTATGGTTTTCAGTACCGACTTAGTTTTTATAAATAATTCGGTGGTGTGGTGGTTAGCATGGCTGACTTTACATATACAGTGGGGTGGGTTCGATCCCCGGCGCTGGCAGGCGGCACACAGCTGACCCAGCTGTTTATCCTTTCTCTGTGACTGGCTTAGCTAGCCTGTAGCTTGCAACTTGGCTCGAGTTAACCCAGGGGTGTCCGTTCACCGACAGACTTCATGACCATACCAGGGGTGTACATGTCCGGGGACATGGCCCTCACTGACAGGCCTCATGAGCCTACCAGGGGTGTACATGTCCGGGGACATGGCCCTCACTGACAGGCCTAAATGAGCCTACCAGGGGTGTCCATGTCCGGGGACATGGCCCCTCACTGACAGGCCTAATGAGCCTACCAGGGGTGTACATGTCCGGGGACATGGCCCTCACTGACAGGCCTAAATGACCATACCAGGGGTGTCCATGTCCGGGGACATGGCCCTCACTGACAGGCCTAAATGAGCCTACCAGGGGTGTCCATGTCCGGGGACATGGCCCTCACTGACAGGCCTAAATGAGCCTACCAGGGGTGTCCATGTCCGGGGACATGGCCCTCACTGACAGGCCTAATGAGCCTACCAGGGGTGTCCATGTCCGGGGACCTGGCCCTCACTGGCAGGCCTAATAATGAGCCTATCAGGGGTGTCCATGTCCGGGGACATGGCCCTCACTGACAGGCCTAATGAGCCTACCAGGGGTGTGCATGTCCGAGGACATGGCCCTCACTGACAGGCCTAATAATGAGCCTACCAGGGGTGTCCATGTCCGGGGACATGGCCCTCACTGACAGGCCTAATGAGCCTACCAGGGGTGTGCATGTCCGGGGACATGGCCCTCACTGACAGGCCTAATGAGCCTATGACCTTAGTCTTGAGTGGTGTGTACATACATCAAGGTGTTAATTGTCATTAAGGCTCCTGTACTAAGTTCTTCTGATTCACATTCCTTTTGTATGACTTTTTCGAAAACTGATTTCCTTTACATCTTCTGTTAGCATGTATTGCTACACTGACCTGCTCAGTGCTGTTCTGTTCGTTTTGTAAGTCTTGTAATCTTTTACATTTACGTCATTTTTATTTCATTTTTACGTTCATCTACGTTTTGCTTAAGCTGTGTACACATTTAGGTTTAAGCTGTGTACACATTTAGGTTTGAGCTGTGTACACATTTAGGTTTGAGCTGTGTACACATTTAGAATTGAGCTGTGTACACATTTAGGTTTAAGCTGTGTACACATTTTGTTTTGAGCTGTGTACAAATTTTGCTTTAAGCCGTGTACACATTTTGCTTTAAGCTATGTACACATTTTAAGCTGTGTACACATTTTGTTTTCATCTGTGTACACAATCAGTTTTAACTCCTGAGTTCCCAGGAATTAGATTCTATTTATTCATAAAGAATTCTTTTCAATGGAAATTATCATAATTCATTACTTTTATCTTTATCCTTTTTGTCTAATTCTTGCTTTCTCTGCTCTGCGTGTATGATTTTAGTGTTTATCATTATTATTATCGGGTTAAGTAGGATTGCTGTGTTTATACTTTTTATCATTATTATCATTATCATTGGGTTAAGTAGGATTGTTGTGTTTATAGTTATAGTATTTATTGTTTCTCGATGAAGTAGGATTCTTGCTCACGTCATGAGCATCTGTAATACGAAATATGGTTTGTGTTAAGGTTTCTGTTCCTGTACCAACTCTGTTCGTGACCTAACCCTTTCATCTGACCTGCTTTCTGTACTTCCCATATTGCAGTTTCTGTTATTCCAGCCATCTCTTTCCTTCCATTGTCCTATTGTTATCATTATTCTTTTTTTTATATATATGCCATTTTCCTCATAGCCTGTTGTCCACCCACTTGGTTTCTCTTTGTATCTTTCCCTCTACCAAGTCTTGTTTCATGTATCTATCATTTCCCAATATAGTTGCTCTATTTTTCTTTCCCTCCCCCAACCCCTTTTTTATCAGTTGGTACATTCCTCTTTCTTTGTCTAATGGATCTCTCTCTCTCTCTCTCTCTCTCTCTCTCTCTCTCTCTCTCTCTCTCTCTCTCTCTCTCTCTCTCTCTCTCTCTCTCTCTCTCTCATAGGTGGATTCCTTACCTCCCTCCCTCCCTCCTTTGTCATTTCATCTGGGTTGTAGAAATGAAAAAAAAAAAGAATATGCACTAGCGCTTGTTACCTATTGGCGTTCACTGGACTTGTTAAAAAAAGACGTCGATATATATACGTCTTGGTGCGTGAGATCATAATTGATTTGTATGTAGCGTTTTTTTTTTTTGGGGGGGGGAGCTGCCGGAGAGAGAGAGAGAGAGAGAGAGAGAGAGAGAGAGAGAGAGAGAGAGAGAGAGAGAGAGAGAGAGAGAGTAGAATCCAGTTTCAGTCCCCTATAGCCACTCCTATATCTATCTATCTATCTATCTATCTATCTATCTATCTATATATATATATATATATATATATATATATATATATATATATATATATATATATTTTTTTTTTTTTTTTTTTTTTTTTTTTTTTTTACTTTGTCGCTGTCTCCCGCGTTTGCGAGGTAGCGTAAGGAAACAGACGAAAGAAATGGCCCAAACCCCCCCCCCATACACATGTATATACATACGTCCACACACGCAAATATACATACCTACACAGCTTTCCATGGTTTACCCCAGACGCTTCACATGCCTTGATTCAATCCACTGACAGCACGTCAACCCCGGTATACCACATCGCTCCAATTTACTCTATTCCTTGCCCTCCTTTCACCCTCCTGCATGTTCAGGCCCCGATCACACAAAATCTTTTTCACTCCATCTTTCCACCTCCAATATGGTCTCCCTCTTCTCCTTGCTCCCTCCACCTCCGACACATATATCCTCTTGGTCAATCTTTCCTCACTCATCCTCTCCATGTGCCCAAACCACTTCAAAACACCCTCTTCTGCTCTCTCAACCACGCTCTCTTTATTTCCACACATCTCTCTTACCCTTACGTTACTCACTCGATCATACCACCTCACACCACACATTGTCCTCAAACATCTCATTTCCAGCACATCCATCCTCCTGCGCACAACTCTATCCATAGCCCACGCCTCGCAACCATACAACATTGTTGGAGCCACTATTCCTTCAAACATACCCATTTTTGCTTTCCGAGATAATGTTCTCGACTTCCACACATTCTTCAAGGCCCCCAGAATTTTCGCCCCCTCCCCCACCCTGTGATCCACTTCCGCTTCCATGGTTCCATCCGCTGCCAGATCCACTCCCAGATATCTAAAACACTTCACTTCCTCCAGTTTTTCTCCATTCAAACTCACCTCCCAATTGGCTTGACCCTCAACCCTACTGTACCTAATAACCTTGCTCTTATTCACATTTACTCTTAACTTTCTTCTTCCACACACTTTACCAAACTCAGTCACCAGCTTCTGCAGTTTCTCACATGAATCAGCCACCAGCGCTGTATCATCAGCGAACAACAACTGACTCACTTCCCAAGCTCTCTCATCCTCAACAGACTTCATACTTGCCCCTCTTTCCAAAACTCTTGCATTTACCTCCCTAACAACCCCATCCATAAACAAATTAAACAACCATGGAGACATCACACACCCCTGCCGCAAACCTACATTCACTGAGAACCAATCACTTTCCTCTCTTCCTACACGTACACATGCCTTACATCCTCGATAAAAACTTTTCACTGCTTCTAACAACTTTCCTCCCACACCATATATTCTTAATACCTTCCACAGAGCATCTCTATCAACTCTATCATATGCCTTCTCCAGATCCATAAATGCTACATACAAATCCATTTGCTTTTCTAAGTATTTCTCACATACATTCTTCAAAGCAAACACCTGATCCACACATCCTCTACCACTTCTGAAACCACACTGCTCTTCCCCAATCTGATGCTCTGTACATGCCTTCACCCTCTCAATCAATACCCTCCCATATAATTTACCAGGAATACTCAACAAACTTATACCTCTGTAATTTGAGCACTCACTCTTATCCCCTTTGCCTTTGTACAATGGCACTATGCACGCATTCCGCCAATCCTCAGGCACCTCACCATGAGTCATACATACATTAAATAACCTTACCAACCAGTCGACAATACAGTCGCCCCCTTTTTTAATGAATTCCACTGCAATACCATCCAAACCTGCTGCCTTGCCGGCTTTCATCTTCCGCAAAGCTTTCACTACCTCTTCTCTGTTTACCAAATCATTTTCCCTAACCCTCTCACTTTGCACACCACCTCGACCAAAACACCCTATATCTGCCACTCTATCATCAAACACATTCAACAAACCTTCAAAATACTCACTCCATCTCCTTCTCACATCACCACTACTTGTTATCACCTCCCCATTTGCGCCCTTCACTGAAGTTCCCATTTGCTCCCTTGTCTTACGCACTTTATTTACCTCCTTCCAGAACATATATATATATATATATATATATATATATATATATATATATATATATATATATATATATATATATATATATATATATATATATATGTGTGTGTGTGTGTGTGTGTATATATATATATATATATATATATATATATATATATATATATATATATATATATATATATATATATATATATATATAAAACATTGAAAAGCGTCCGTACATTTCACAAAAGCTATAGTTTTCAGAGCATCACTGGCCCAGTTTCAATTATCAGGTAGAAATCAAGAGACACATGAGGAAACCAGAGGGGTAAACATTGGTACACAAATAGCACTGAAGAACCCGAAGTCGCTCGTAGGGGCGTGGGTGATGGATGATCAGGTCTCATAAGCGAAGTGGGCGGATGGAGCGAACACAGACATTATTCTACTTCCCAGCTTTAGCGTGAGAGGGTGACTGAGTGCTTTGGAAGACTTAGAAGAGGACAAGAAAAGGAGAGGGGAAAGAAGAAAAGCTGGTGCTGGAAGGGGAAGAAGAAGAAGAAGTGGAGGAGGAGGAGGAGGAGCTGGTGCTGGAGGAGGAGAAGTTCGTAAGAATGGGGAGGATACACCACAGTTGAAACGAGACCATAAACGCAAGAATGCAATGGGGCAACAGGAACTCCTCACAGACATGCCTGATAACACACGACGACGGTGTAAAAGGTTGGCTTCAGGCAACTTACGATTTCAGGAAAGCAAGAGAAGGGAAAAAGGATATGAAAAAAGAGATCATTTTCATACAAGGAAAGAAAAATATGAGGAAAGACTCGATGTATGTAACAGATGTTTGGGAGATACGACGGACGTGTATGTAACAGATGTTTGGGAGATGCGACGGACATGTATGTAACAGATGTTTGGGAGATACGACGGACGTGTATGTAACAGATGTTTGGAAGATACGACGGACGTGTATGTAACAGATGTTCGGAAGATACGACGGACGTGTATGTAACAGATGTTTGGAAGATACGACGGACGTGTGTGTAACAGATGTTTGGGAGATACGACGGACGTGTATGTAACAGATGTTTGGGAGATGCGACGGACATGCATGTAACAGATGTTTGGGAGATACGACGGACGTGTATGTAACAGATGTTTGGAAGATACGACGGACGTGTATGTAACAGATGTTTGGGAGATACGACGGACGTGTGTGTTACAGATGTTTGGGAGATACGACGGAAGAGCCTAGCAGCAGGCGTCATCATCAGGAGGTCTTTGGCTGTCGTGATTTCTCTCCAAATCGAAGATGAAAAGAGAGGTTTAGGATCTTGTAGAAAATTTACGTTTTTAAAAGAGAAAGTTGAGAATTATATCGAATAACAAACATCCAGCTCCATTTTCTTCCTCTCTCGATGCCGTACGACACTCTCGACCAGACGCGTCACAGCTGGCATCTGCCGGCCCTCGGACGACTGCTGGTCGGCCGAGAACTACGTTGCCGGGCGCACGACGAGTTTACGTACGCAAACTTCCCATTAAGCTCTGTGAACTTGAAGATGATGATGCCTATGGCCACAACGACACTGTCATCGGATTCGTGGAGAACTGAAGCATCGCCTCTCTCTTGAAGAAGTCATTCCTTACGCGGACAATCCGTCTCAGATCACATATCGTCCTTGAGCACTTTATTTCCAGCATATCCACCGTCCTCCTCTCCTTTATATTTAAGGCCCAAGGCTCACATTCATACAACACCGTCAGGAATACTTCTACCAGTTCCTCCCCATCCAGACTTGCACCCAAAGCATCCTTTCTCACTCCCTTTCTACACTAGATTTACTTTCGTTTTGTTCACACCAACTCTCAACTTCTTCCTCTCTCTCACGCTCTTCCAAGCTCTTCCTAATTTCTGTAGATTCTCACTGGAGTCTGCATCAAGAGCATTGTCTAAAAACAGCAACTGACTCGCCTTCCAAGCTTTCGCACCCTGAGCTTACTATACACCCGTCCCTTGCTCCAGTACGACCCTCACATTTGCCCTCCACTCACCACGCCGTCCATGAACTGACGAAACACATCTTTCACGGGAAGCCACTCCACCTTCCTCCCATTCTACTCACACACACACACACACACACACACACACACACACACGTGCGCTACTTCCCCTGGTAAAATGCAAGGCATCTCTCTCAACTCGAACATACACTTTCTCCAGTTCCATAACGCCACATACAAATCCCTATTTCTAAATTATCTTTGTGTATTCTGATATCTTTACAGCAAAAGGGATTCTGCTTATTGAACAATTGGGTTGCTACAATGTGTGCACTGTAATGAAAATGATATGAAGACGAGATGTTGTTGATAGACGCTGCAGTAATAACAATAACAACTTTAGGAAAAGGATTATGGATAAGGATCTACAGACTGTGGTTGTAGGAACTAAATGATAAGAGAGAATCCGAAAGGGTTTGAATAATGGCTTAACATTTGCTTGAAGATGAAGTACCGTAGTACACACAGCTTATAAAGCCAAGATGACCCTTAAGATTGCTTCGCTCCAAAACAGAGTGAGTTTTACGACCAAATATAAAGAAATTGTACATTGTATGAGAATGATGAATGCTAGAAATACTGGAGCAGAAAAATGGGTCATCTGACGTAAGGAATAGTGGCTGGGAATGAAACAAATAACACTGCAGTGATGGAGTGCCGGGTCGAGGTCGAGTTTTTCGAGCCTTCGAAAATTGAATTGCAAATGGTATGTAAACGAAGAGGCGATATGAAATTAAGGTGCTCTCATATACAGGGAGAGAGAGAAGGAAGAGATGATTGATGTATGAGAGAGAGAGAGAGAGAGAGAGAGAGAGAGAGAGAGAGAGAGAGAGAGAGAGAGAGTCGACTTGTAAGATTTTAGTTTTCTCAAAGTGGCATGTGTAATATGCACGTTGTATGTGTGTGTGTGTGTGTGTGTGTGTGTGTGTGTGTGTGTGTGTGTGTGTGTGTGTGTGTTTATAATATACATGTTAACAGACCACAAATGAGGAAGTGAAAGGTAACCTATAGCGAGGATATATCATCGTCAGTTGACGAAATAGAGACGAGACAGCCTTGTTTAAGAACTTCTCGCTTCAAAGGAGTCCATGCTGTTCCTGCTACTGAGTGTAGCGCAGCCTTAGAGTTGCAGGATCCCCTAGAAAGGAATCCCTTGGGTAACAACAGAACTTTTTCTGAAATGTTTCCTGGGGTAATTATCATTGTCACGTAGTGTGATGTGTGGGGTGAGCACAGGGTAATTGAGGAATATGTATTCAGTGTCTTGCATTGTGGAATTGCATCTTGTACACGACGGATCTCGTGATATGTTGAAACGGTGTTTGTAATGTCGGGTTTTGCCTAGAACGCAGACGAGAAAGCGTAACTCATGCATGTCTGGGGAACGAAGTTTCCAATGGGTGTATGTATGGCGCTATGGTTTTTCAAGAATGGAGTGGAAGGGCGGTTGCTTAGTGCTTGTCGGGCCATTTCGGTAAATATGTCCTGTCAGTGTTATATCTGTCGGGGGAGTGAGGGTATATGAATATATGTCACTGAAGTGAGAGGCAGGAGTAGGGTTTTTACACTTACCTCGGCTGTGCTTGTAAATAGCGTAGGTTGGTGCAAAGTGTCGATGCAAAGAAGTGAGTGCAAAGCATACTGACGTGATTTTGATGTAAATGATATGCAGTTTGGAGCTGAAGATTTCTCTGGTTGGTTTTTGTCAATTTTCGAACGTGTCTTAATTTTTTGAGCGATAAGAGACCCCGAGGGGAAACCTATCAATGCAGATGAGTCTATTGTTCACTGCTCTTTTTCGCACCAAGCTTCAGGCTCTGATAGACGAGAGTGGGCTCTCGGTCCTCCAGCAATAGACTGCAGATGAGAATAGCATGTACTGGAAGGCCCATGTCCGGATGTACCCAAGTCGACATAAAGTGATGAGACGCCAGAGGGAAAAGTGACTAAGGATCGAAGACGACAGAGGGAAAAGTGACTAAGGATCGAAGACGCCAGAGGGAAAAGTGACTAAGGATCGAAGACGACAGAGGGAAAAGTGACTAAGGATCGAAGACGCCAGAGGGAAAAGTGACTAAGGATCGAAGACGCCAGAGAGAAAAATGACTAAGGATCGAAGACGCCACAGGGAAAAATGGCTAAGGATCGAAGACGCCAGAGGGTAAAGTAACTAAGGATCGAAGACGCAAGAGGGAACAGTGACCAAGGATCGTGTGGCCCAAACTCCTTTGGGTGAATGCCTGCGAGTCACATAGGCTAACTCCATGATGGTAAACAAATCTCAAAAACCACGAGCTTTGGAAAAAAAAATAAATAGTTTACCGTTAATTTACTGGAGTAAACGGCTCGGTGAAAGCATAATTCACAATTGGGTCGACCGTATTCTCACCCAACGTAGGGAAATACCGGGAAAAAGTGCGTATCATAACCCCAGACATTGTAGATCCTCAGTTCTTATTGGACACTATCCCTGAGGGGCTCATTCAGCCAAGGAGGTGCATGATGATCGAGAAGTAAACAATTACATGCATGTAACTGTTGTACTTCCAGATCGCCACGTCTCTAACCCAGCCACTGGACTAATCTATCAACGAAGCATACAAATACTCCATTACCTCATACAAATACTCCATTACCTCATACAAATACTCCATTACCTCATACAAATACTCCATTACCTCAGGATATTAAGTGGTGACTGCGAAGAGTATAACAAGGAGTGTACTACATAATATGATCCGGATGTTGAGTAGTCTGTATATCATATTTTTTTCTGTCATACTCTCACACTACAGGATTACTTACTTAAATACACACACTACAGGATTACTTACTTAAATACACACACTACAGGATTACTTACTTAAATACACACACTACAGGATTACTTAAAGACACACACTACAGGATTACTTACTTAAATACACACACTACAGGATTACTTAAAGACACACACTACAGGATTACTTACTTAAAGACACACACTACAGGATTACTTAAAGACACACACTACAGGATTACTTAAAGACACACACTACAGGATTACTTAAAAACTCACTCTACAGGATTACTTAAAAACTCACACTACAGGATTACTTAAAAGAAAAAGAGACTTGCATGTTTTATTTTTGACTCGGGAGAAGAAGCTATGGGAGTCACAGACTTGCAACCATAAATTCTTCAAGTTATCTCACGTCTTAGCCTCAAACTTCTGGTCCAGCAGTCGTATCCTTTCTCTCCTTTTATTGTTGCCAGACGCATTCCCGTATTTTATGGATGAAAGAAAGAAAGATGTAGTAATTTTCGTTTCTTTTTCCCGGTTTCTCCTTGTCTCGCTCCCTCCCCTTACCCCCCTAAAAAAGATAAAAATACGTTTTCTGAAGACACTCTCCTGGTCTGCCATCGTACATATTTCAGGGGTATCTACGAGTTCTTCCTCTTCCTTCCATCTTTACGGATTCTCTCCCCTTTCCCCCTCATCTCCTCCTCCTCTTCCTCTATATCTCTCGCTCTCCTCCTCCTCCTCCTCCTTCTTTATATGGTCGCTCCCTCTGTCACAGTGACGTTCGAGAGTGACGTCACGGCTTCCTGTGTTCATTAATCCACCTTCGTTCTCTTCGAGGATCTGAGGACCCCTGCTCCTCCTCGACGTGGAGTTGTGTGCTGGAAAAGGGAACTAGTGAGTCGGAATACCTGGTTTCAGAAAAGACATACACAAGTGTACGTACGTGGGCAGGTGAGATGTGTCAGCCGGCATTGTTGGACTACATACAATATTGAGAAGCTTGTAGGAGAGAAGACTTCTGGTTGTGATCTTGCTGAGAGGGGCAGCTGGTGGGATGTCTAATGGTTGTAATTTTGCTGAGAGGGGCAGCTGGTGGGATGTCTGATGGTTGTAATTTTGCTGAGAGGGGCAGCTGGTGGGATGTCTGATGGTTGTGATCTTGCTGAGAGGGGCAGCTGGTGGGATGTCTGATGGTTGTGATCTTGCTGAGAAGGGCAGCTGGTGGGATGTCTGATGGTTGTGATCTTGCTGAGAAGGGCAGCTGGTGGGATGTCTGATGGTTGTGATCTTGCTGAGAAGGGCAGCTGGTGGGATGTCTGATGGTTGTGATCTTGCTGAGAAGGGCAGCTGGTGGGATGTCTGATGGTTGTGATCTTGCTGAGAGGGGCAGCTGGTGGGATGTCTGATGGTTGTGATCTTGCTGAGAAGGGCAGCTGGTGGGATGTCTGATGGTTGTGATCTTGCTGAGAAGGGCAGCTGGTGGGATGTCTGATGGTTGTGATCTTGCTGAGAAGGGCAGCTGGTGGGATGTCTGATGGTTGTGATCTTGCTGAGAAGGGCAGCTGGTGGGATGTCTGATGGTTGTGGTTTTGCTGAGAGGGGCAGCTGGTGGGATGTCCTGATGGTTGTGATCTTGCTGAAAGGGCAGCTGGTGGATGTCTGATGGTTGTGATCTTGCTGAGAAGGGCACTGGTGGGATGTCTGATGTTGTGATCTTGCTGAGAAGGGCAGCTGGTGGGAATGTCTGATGGTTGTAATTTTGCTGAGAGGGGCAGCTGTGGGATGTCTGATGGTTGTGATCTTGCTGAGAAGGGCACTGGTGGGATGTCTGATGTTGTGATCTTGCTGAGAGGGGCAGCTGTGGGATGTCTGATGTTGTGATCTTGCTGAGAGGGGCAGCTGGTGGGATTCTGATGGTTGTGATCTTGCTGAGAGGGGCAGCTGTGGGATGTCTGATGTTGTGATCTTGCTGAAAGGGCAGCTGGTGGGAATGTCTGATGGTTGTAATTTTGCTGAGAGGGGCAGCTGGTGGGATTCTGATGGTTGTGATCTTGCTGAGAAGGGCAGCTGGTGGGAATGTCTGATGGTTGTAATTTTGCTGAGAGGGGCAGCTGGTGGATGTCTGATGGTTGTAATTTTGCTGAGAGGGGCAGCTGGTGGGATGTCCTGATGGTTGTGATCTTGCTGAGAAGGGCAGCTGGTGGGATGTCTGATGTTGTGATCTTGCTGAGAAGGGCACTGGTGGGATGTCTGATGGTTGTGATCTTGCTGAAAGGGCAGCTGGTGGGATTCTGATGGTTGTGATCTTGCTGAGAGGGGCAGCTGTGGGATGTCTGATGGTTGTGATCTTGCTGAGAGGGGCAGCTGGTGGGATGTCTGATGTTGTGATCTTGCTGAGAAGGGCAGCTGGTGGGATGGTCTGATGGTTGTGATCTTGCTGAAAGGGCAGCTGGTGGGATTCTGATGGTTGTGATCTTGCTGAGAAGGGCAGCTGTGGGATGTCTGATGTTGTGATCTTGCTGAAAGGGCAGCTGGTGGGATGTCTGATGTTGTGATCTTGCTGAGAGGGGCAGCTGTGGGATGTCTGATGTTGTGATCTTGCTGAGAAGGGCACTGGTGGGATGTCTGATGTTGTGATCTTGCTGAGAAGGGCAGCTGTGGGATGTCTGATGTTGTGATCTTGCTGAGAAGGGCACTGGTGGGATGTCTGATGTTGTGATCTTGCTGAAAGGGCAGCTGGTGGGATGTCCTGATGGTTGTGATCTTGCTGAAAGGGCAGCTGGTGGGATGTCCTGATGGTTGTGATCTTGCTGAGAAGGGCAGCTGGTGGGATTCTGATGGTTGTGATCTTGCTGAGAAGGGCAGCTGGTGGGATTCTGATGGTTGTGATCTT
Organism: Panulirus ornatus; assembly: GCF_036320965.1. NCBI lineage: Eukaryota > Metazoa > Arthropoda > Malacostraca > Decapoda > Palinuridae > Panulirus > Panulirus ornatus. Next base: position 54,755,135 of record NC_092241.1, read on the forward strand.
GCTGAGAAGGGCACTGGTGGGATGTCTGATGTTGTGATCTTGCTGAGAAGGGCACTGGTGGGATGTCTGATGTTGTGATCTTGCTGAGAAGGGCACTGGTGGGATGTCTGATGTTGTGATCTTGCTGAAAGGGCAGCTGGTGGGATGTCTGATGTTGTGATCTTGCTGAGAGGGGCAGCTGTGGGATGTCTGATGTTGTGATCTTGCTGAGAAGGGCACTGGTGGGATGTCTGATGTTGTGATCTTGCTGAAAGGGCAGCTGGTGGGATGTCTAATGGTTGTAATTTTGCTGAGAGGGGCAGCTGGTGGGATGTCCTGATGGTTGTGATCTTGCTGAGAAGGGCACTGGTGGGATGTCTGATGGTTGTGATCTTGCTGAGAGGGGCAGCTGTGGGATGTCTGATGTTGTGATCTTGCTGAGAAGGGCACTGGTGGGATGTCTGATGTTGTGATCTTGCTGAAAGGGCAGCTGGTGGGATTCTGATGGTTGTGATCTTGCTGAAAGGGCAGCTGGTGGATGTCTGATGGTTGTAATTTTGCTGAGAGGGGCAGCTGTGGGATGTCTGATGGTTGTAATTTTGCTGAGAGGGGCAGCTGGTGGGATTCTGATGGTTGTGATCTTGCTGAGAGGGGCAGCTGGTGGGATTCTGATGGTTGTGATCTTGCTGAGAAGGGCAGCTGGTGGGATTCTGATGGTTGTGATCTTGCTGAGAAGGGCACTGGTGGGATGTCTGATGGTTGTGATCTTGCTGAGAAGGGCACTGGTGGGATGTCTGATGTTGTGATCTTGCTGAAAGGGCAGCTGGTGGGATTCTGATGGTTGTGATCTTGCTGAGAAGGGCACTGGTGGGATGTCTGATGTTGTGATCTTGCTGAGAAGGGCAGCTGGTGGGATTCTGATGGTTGTGATCTTGCTGAGAAGGGCACTGGTGGGATGTCTGATGTTGTGATCTTGCTGAAAGGGCAGCTGGTGGATGTCTGATGGTTGTGATCTTGCTGAAAGGGCAGCTGGTGGATGTCTGATGGTTGTGATCTTGCTGAGAAGGGCACTGGTGGGATGTCTGATGTTGTGATCTTGCTGAGAAGGGCACTGGTGGGATGTCTGATGTTGTGATCTTGCTGAGAAGGGCAGCTGGTGGATGTCTGATGGTTGTGATCTTGCTGAGAGGGGCAGCTGGTGGGATTCTGATGGTTGTGATCTTGCTGAGAAGGGCACTGGTGGGATGTCTGATGTTGTGATCTTGCTGAAAGGGCAGCTGGTGGATGTCTGATGGTTGTAATTTTGCTGAGAGGGGCAGCTGTGGGATGTCTGATGTTGTGATCTTGCTGAAAGGGCAGCTGGTGGATGTCTGATGGTTGTGATCTTGCTGAGAAGGGCAGCTGGTGGGATGTCCTGATGGTTGTGATCTTGCTGAGAAGGGCAGCTGTGGGATGTCTGATGTTGTGATCTTGCTGAAAGGGCAGCTGGTGGGATTCTGATGGTTGTGATCTTGCTGAGAAGGGCAGCTGGTGGGATTCTGATGGTTGTGATCTTGCTGAAAGGGCAGCTGGTGGGATGTCTGATGTTGTGATCTTGCTGAGAGGGGCAGCTGTGGGATGTCTGATGTTGTGATCTTGCTGAAAGGGCAGCTGGTGGGATGTCTAATGGTTGTAATTTTGCTGAGAGGGGCAGCTGGTGGGATGTCCTGAGTGGAGAGTGGTGAGAGTAAGTAAGCTTGAGACTTGTGTCAAGAAATACCAGGAGAGATTGAGTGGACAGTGGCTAAAGGTGAGAGTAAATGAAGTGAGGGGAGTGGGTGAAGAATGAGAGGTATTTAAGGAAGCAGTGATGGCATGTGCGAGAGATGCGTGTAGCATGCGTAAGGTGGGAGATGGGGCGGTTTAGAAAGGGTAGAGAGTGGTGGAATGAGGAAGTGAAGCTGATAGTGAAATAGAAAAGAGAGTGAACATGGCGTCAAGTGTAACCACGGAAGTGGAATGAGTCGTAAGGTAAACGATGGGGGGGGCGAAGGCTCTTGGAGTGCTGAAGAGTCTTTTCTTGGCGCTACCTCGCTAATGCAAGAAAAGGCGATTTAGCTCTAGAAGAAATGAATATACATTTTATTTCTGATTTTTTTTTCTTTTGAGCGAAAGATTTTATCATTTCATGTCAATGTTGGGAGTAAATGCTGCTAAATAGAAAAACATCATGAAATTCAGAGTACACACGACTCGTTTCTAATTACGTCCTTTTGTTGGTAAACTAGCCCTGATTTCAGCATGTTTTGGAGCGTAATGAAAAGGAACATGTTTTATGAACACTTCCGGATAATGCTGAGAGAGAGAGAGAGAGAGAGAGAGAGAGAGAGAGAGAGAGAGAGAGAGAGAGAGAGAGAGAGAGGCCCGAACGCAGTCACTATCATTCACTCCAGTGATGGCAACAGTTTGATCAGTAGATTCCATGGTTACTTCGTGAGGAATCGGGACTTTCCATTCTCCCGAACGTGAATCCACGCCCTCAGGCCCTCAGTGAGAGAGACTACTTCGTCAACAATGGTGACAAAAACCAATTTTGTCGAATATTATCCCACCTGTCACCCAACTGGATGGCCTGGCCTACCAAACTGTGTGTGACATAACAAAATGAAAATATCATTGACAAGGGATTAGTGACCTGAAGGTGAGACACAGAAAGACGAATTGGAATACGTTTGATCAGAGAAGCAAAAGCGAGAATTGAAATCTACATTTAGGATTGAATGCTGATGAAATCTTTTAGATGAACCAATAGTGTTGACCACAGATCATCAATCGCTTCAGATGAGTATGTGGTGTATGTGGTATCACACATTACCTTACAGCAGTTACCAATAGATGTCTGGTTATGGTGTGTGTGTGTGTGTGTGTGTGTGTGAGGAAAGAAATCCAATGCCACTTTTGTGTAGCAGTTACTTCCCTGTTATGATTACAAGTCTTGAAGATTTCAGTGATAGAAATACAGTTTAGAATAAACATGATGATGATGTTTAATTATTATTATGAGGATGATAACCTTCGTAATGTGGCTGTAGTGCAACACAGGCAGCGAGTGATTAATCATTGTGATATATCGCGCACCACCGGTGGATTTAAATCGGTTTGGTAACATAATAAATGGGATTTGATGCCTTTTGAACACGGAGCCATGCGATCAAGTCGGTTTTGAGAGAGAAGGGGATGTGTTGTACCTGTTAATGTCTTTGTTTAACAAACGTGATACAAGTCTCAACAAAGCTATCATTTTCGTAGCAGTACCAAACGTATTACCAAAGTAATGCTCTTCATATATATATATATATATATATATATATATATATATATATATATATATATATATATATATATATATATATCCCAAGCAGAGCTGTATCTTCAGTGAACGCGTCTCTGCAGTTGCACAAGTGTATCCTTAATGCAACCCATCAGGATGGCCCGAATGAACAGGACCAGGAGCCCGTGGACCAGAGGACCACATTATTCTATGGCACCAGTTAGAAGCTAAACAACTAACAAATTATGATAACATTGTTGTACTACGTGCACTAACATAGTCATTTGATGGATGTATATAAGTCTTAGAAAATGGATGACAGAACTTCAGGTAGTTAAAGAAAAACCAGAGAACTAAATATAGTTAATGTCTGTCTGAGATGAATATAGGACAATTTAGGAGTAAGTGTTGGCTGTCTTCAGCAGTGGGTGTAGTCGGTGTTTCTGATGTAGAAGTTGGAGGTGTGCAGAAAAGCATTGGAGAAGGTGTAACTCGTACATGCCTCGGGAGTGTAGTGTCTGGAGGACGTGTGTTTAAGACTGCACTGATAGCTGGGTTACTTAGTGCCTCTTTGGTCATTACTGTCTGAAATTTTTTTTCATTTGATTTTAGCTTTACACGTATTTGCATTTTCTTTTCACTGAAATTTCCCGTCTCTCAGCCCTGTAAAAGCTAAGCTGTTTATACAGAAGGTCCAAGTAAATCCCAAGACAAAGATGTTATCATTATGAACTGTCCAATATTTCCTCACACTATTCTTCAGCAAATACATTTTACCCTGTAGTTCTTGCATGTATTTACTGCACTCATAACGCTATTAGTTAAATGAAGAAAATATAAGTGAATATCACTCTTTTTGAATCCCCTCACACTCATTTCTATTTGATTGAAGGTTTACGAACTGCGATTCTTTGTGTAAAGAAAACGGAGGTCTCTGAACCTAGACAGGTCATAAGGATATTAAATGTCATCAAAAACACTACGACTATCAAAGCTCTGCTGTGACTTGGTTAAATCTACTGTAAAGTCTTGCATCTCACCCTCACCTTGATCACTGGGTTAAGCCATAGATGATATTGAGCTCCTGTGAAGGGACCCAGAGGATCCTCCTCTTCAGTATTATTGCTGAAGGTTCGATTCGAATGGTTCGGAACCAACGAGACAGAAATGATTCACTGCTTCAGAGGGAAATATGTAAACCATCGACAAATATCATATTCGCGTCCATTATAAAAGATTATCGCTGTAACTATGCGTCATGGCCACATTTGGCCGCTGTTTGGTAGTTCTGCATTTTGTATGAATACGTCAGTCGCTCAATGACTGTGTATTGCATAATAACATGAGTCATTGTCGTGAACCTATCAATCTGTCTGTCACATCAAAGTCCCCGGTTCAGTTCGGTGGATCAGGCACATATGAGCTTCATTGCATCAGTCACGCTGATTCTGAACCCATGCCCTGTGTGTGTGTTGGGCTGGAACACAAACTACCACACGTTTAAAGGACTTCCTACCTACGAGAGTTTAAAGTACTTCCTACTTATATGTTTGAGGTGCTTCCTACTTACAAGAGTTTAAAGTACTTCCTACTTACAAGAATTTAATGCACTACCTACTTATAAGTTTGAGGTACTTCCTGCTTACAGGAGTTTAAAGTACTTCCTACTTACAAGAATTAAAGTAGTTTCAACACATAAGAGGTGTAAAGTACTTTGTACTTTCCACTTTAGACTGAATATTTTCGATGCGAAAGACTCACGTCTCCATACACAAAAGAATTCTTCCATTGCAAAAAAATTATGCAATGAAGACTACGCATCTGGATCACTGAGTTTCTAAGACAACAGAAAATTCAGGATGGTGGCAAGTGGAAGTATATAAGAAGATAGTCTTTCGGGTGTACCACCACAGGGAACAGAATTAGCCACAATATTCTTGACATCAGACGTAGACAAGAATATAAGGGAGGAGTCAAATCAGATGTTTCTGTAGATGACACGATATATCATCGTCTGCGATTCTAAGTCTGTTTGTACTTCAGTCTGGAGAGCAACACTGGTTTCAAACCCTCGCCTTCAAAGACGTCGAACACCCCCCCCCCCCCCCCCCTAAAATCAACCTTCTCATCTCTTTTGATGTCGCGTTTTAAAATCATCAAAGGACACGTGTTTCTTCTGTTGACATGTATTTAAGTGGTGGTTATCGTTCCCTCTTGTCCAGGGGTGTATTTACAAAGGATTATTATATTATATATATATATATATATATATATATATATATATATATATATATATATATATATCGCCTTCGTCTCTCTATCGTCAGTGCATTTGGTTTTGAGTGTCTTATCTGGTTTGATATGTTCCTCTCACCCTCTCCTTGTTTTCTTCCCTCGCCCAGGTTGTATACATGCAGATTTTTTATCCTTTTTTTTTTTTTAGGACAATATGTTGTGTGAGGTGCTTTCGTCGACAGGGTAAGGAGAGGGGTAAGAGAGAGATGTGGTGATATAAAGAGTGTGATTGAGAGAGCTGAAAAAGATATGGTGGAATGGTTTGGATATATGGAGAGAATGTGTGAGGAGAGGTGTCAGAGGTGGAGGGAACTAGGAAAAAGGGGAAACCGAACTGAAGATGAAGGATGGAGTGAAAATTATTTTGAATATTCGGGGCCAGAACGTGCAGGAGGGCGAGAGGCGTGCACAAGATAAAGCGAATTGGAACGACGTGGTATACAGGGGTCGACTTGCTGGCGATGGACTGAACCATGGCACATGAAGCAGCCGGGACAAACCAAGGAAAGGTGTGGTTGAGAGATAGGAGGTTGTGATTTCGGTGCATTGCACATGGCAACTAGAGAATGGATCTGAGCGTATGCGCGCTTGTTTCGTCTGCTCCTGGCGCAAACACAAGAAACGGTGAACATGAATGATATGTATATATATATATATATATATATATATATATATATATATATATATATATATATATTCATTTAATATTTATTTTGCTTTGTCGCTGTCTCCCGCGTTTGCGAGGTAGCGCAAGGAAACAGACGAAAGAAATGGCCCAACCCACCCCCATACACATGTATATACACACACGTCCACACACGCAAATATACATGCCTATACATCTCAATGTACACATATATATTACACACACAGACACAGGCATATATACCCATCCACACAATTCACACTGTCTGCCTTTATTCATTCCCATCGCCACCTCGCCACACATGGAATACCATCCCCCTCCCCCCTCATGTGTGCGGGGTAGCGCTAGGAAAAGACAACAAAGGCCTCATTCGTTCACACTCAGTCCCTAGCTGTCATGCAATAATGCCCGAAACCACAGCTCCCTTTCCACATCCAGGCCCCACACAGCTTTCCATGGTTTACCCCAGACGCTTCACATGCCCTGATTCAATCCACTGACAGCCCGTCAACCCCGGTATACCACATCGATCCAATTCACTCTATTCCTTGCACGCCTTTCACCCTCCTTCATGTTCAGGCCCCGATCACTTAAAATCTTTTTCACTCCATCTTTCCACCTCCAATTTGGTCTCCCACTTCTCCTCGTTCCCTCCACCTCAGACACATATATCCTCTTGGTCAATCTTTCCTCACTCATTCTCTCCGTGTGCCCAAACCATTTCAAAACACCCTCTTCTGCTCTCTCAACCACGCTCTTTTTATTTCCACACATCTCTCTTACCCTTACATTACTTACTCGATCAAACCACCTCACACCACACATTGTCCTCAAACATCTCATTTCCAGCACATCCACCCTCCTGCGCACAACTCTATCCATAGCCCACGCCTCGCAACCATACAACATTGTTGGAACCACTATTCCTTCAAACATACCCATTTTTGCTTTCCGAGATAATGTTCTCGACTTCCACACATTCTTCAAGGCTCCCAGGATTTTCGCCCCCTCCCCCACCCTATGATTCACTTCCGCTTCCATGGTTCCATCCGCTGCCAGATCCACTCCCAGGTATCTAAAACACTTTACTTCCTCCAGTTTTTCTCCATTCAAACTTACCTCCCAATTGACTTGACCCTCAACCCTACTGTACCTAATGACCTTGCTCTTATTCACATTTACTCTTAACTTTCTTCTTTCACGCACTTTACCAAACTCAGTCACCAGCTTCTGCAGTTTCTCACATGAATCAGCCACCAGCGCTGTATCATCAGCGAACAACAACTGACTCACTTCCCAAGCTCTCTCATCCACAACAGACTTCATTTTTGCCCCTCTTTCCAAAACTCTTGCATTCACGTCCCTAACAACCCCATCCATAAACAAATTAAACAACCATGGAGACATCACACACCCCTGCCGCAAACCTACATTCACTGAGAACCAATCACTTTCCTCTCTTCCTACACGTACACATGCCTTACATCCTCGATAAAAACTTTTCACTGCTTCTAACAACTTGCCACCCACACCATATATTCTTAATACCTTCCACAGAGCATCTCTATCAACTCTATCATATGCCTTCTCCAGATCCATAAATGCTACATACAAATCCATTTGCTCTTCTAAGTATTTCTCACATACATTCTTCAAAGCAAACACCTGATCCACACATCCTCTACCACTTCTGAAACCACACTGCTCTTCCCCAATCTGATGCTCTGTACATGCCTTCACCCTCTCAATCAATACCCTCCCATATAATTTACCAGGAATACTCAACAAACTTATATATATATATATATATATATATATATATATATATATATATATATATATATATATATATATATATATATATATATGCAGTCCTGGAGTAATTAATGCTGTTATTGTTGTATGATTCGCCGTGTCTCTGCGTGGGCCGGACCCATTGTCCACCTGGGAGTCGGTCCTTGGCATATTGAGGAAGCCCAACACATGGTACTCACCTCCTCGACATGAGAGGGGCATATAGACTCGCTCAAGTGGAGAAGAGCAACTCCCCTTATGTTGCTCGGTATAACTTTTCTATCTGTGGTGTCAGGATGTCTTTGAAGGTATCTGAATCGACAATGGATGTTTCTCTAAGCTTCTCAAATCCTGCTCTAGTGAGGAGTGTGGCGTAGCAGCAGCACATGCCTTGCTGTGGACTCCAGGATGTCATACGAGAAGGGGATGTTTTGATGGACGTTTACAAGCTCCCAGAGGAACCGTCTCCTGTTGATATTTACTCTGGCTGAGACTCACGGACGCTGCTGCATTTTGTAGTCAGACCCTCTGATAGGGTTTGTTTGGTCGTCTCGTGAGGGTCATGTACTGTCCTTCATTCCCGTGTGGCTCGTTACCCAGCGAATGACCACTGGTCTAGTCTTGCTTTGGCAGAGGGTTGTATCTTGGGGCCAATACGGTAGGTCGTCTGGCCAACGACGTGTCTCGGGGTCGACACGCTGCAGTTTGCTTAAGGGGGATGACTTTCGGTCGGTGTTTATGACCACGGGGTCCGAGAGAGAGAGAGAGAGAGAGAGAGAGAGAGAGAGAGAGAGAGAGAGAGAGAGAGAGAGAGAGAGAGAGAGAGAGAGAGAGAGAGAGCGATGATTCTTTGCAATGGCCATCAGTACTTCGTGAGGTGTAGGACAGCATTCATTTAGTATCCAACGGCTTGGAAAGCCATACCATGCTACACTGGTAACACACATATTCCCTTAGTAAGTTGACTGACTGTTCCATCAGTGTAGTAAAACACACACACACACACACACACACACACACACACACACACACACTCACTCAGACCTCACCTCGGCCGTAACCTCGAGAGCAAACGATCTCAGTTAATTTATGTAGCATTCTATATTTTTCTTCTGGTATCTGAAGATGGTAAGAAGTCGTATTCTGGGTTTACGATGCTGGTGGAGGATCACACTGAGGTAGAGTTGCTGGCTGAACCTCTCCTCTTTGGTTCACTGGGCTGACTGATGTGTTTATAGCGTGTCCAGTATCTTGATTGCCCAGATATTGTTTTTGAATAGGTGTATCTAGAGGTCAGGTTCTGGAAGAACTTTATTTTCCAGGTTTTCTAGCTTCATGGAATCTTTATTATATTTACGCCGGGTGTCTTCAGAGGTCAGGTTCTGGAAGAACTTTATTTTCCAGGTAGTCGAGCTTCATGGAATCTTTGCTATGTTCACGCCAGGTGTCTTCAGGGATCAGGTTCTGGAAGAACTATATTTTCCAGGTAGTCGAGCTTCATGGAATCTTTGCTATGGGCGCGCCAAGTTTCTCCAGAGGTCAGGTTCTGGAAAAGCTTAATTTTCCAGGTTTTAGCGTTCTGGAAACCTTGTTATGTTAACGCCATAAGTCCTGCGGGCTGGGGGGAGCAATTGTGCTCTTTGACATTTACGTTAAAGAGAAGTAACAGGAGTCGTGTTTCTTGATAAAGCATTTATCCCTTGCGCTAAACACGTTCTGCGCTTGCTTGCTTGCTGGAAAGACTGTGTTTAGAAACGATAATTCTCCTGCTGAAATATAAGTGTAGAAAATTTTACGAATGTTGCAGAAAATCACTAAAGATAACATCTTATGTTCAGTCACATTCCCCACATTTACTATGTTGAAACTACCATTTCCTCTCTCTTCTCTCTAACCACACAATCCAGATTTTTATATAGAGTTTCGTCTCTCTTATTCATTACTTTTGGGGGACCCGTCAGTAAACACAGTCTTGTTTGCTCCCTCTCTCACCTTGGGCAAACAATCATGAGCTGACCCCTCCCTCTGGCTGCCTGCCTGCTCGCTCACCAACCTCCCTCCCCAACTCCCTCATCTGTGACCCACCTAGAGTGGTGTTGTTTCCTAATCTTGAGTGCCACTTTTCCCAACCTGTTCCAGATGGGTTAGGTCTTCGTCATATCTTAAGAAGTGATGGATTGGTGTTTGCTAAGTTTGTTATGCTTCCGCTTCTTCTTCTTCTTCTTCTTCTTCTTCTTCTTCTTCTTCTTCTTCTTCTTCTCCTTCTTTCTTCTTCCGTATTCTTTTTCTCTTTTTCTCTTCGTTTTCTTTTTTCTTTATTCTTTCTTTTTCTCGTCTAATCTTTATAATTTCTTTTTATTTTTGTTCTTTCCTTCTCTCTTCTTGTTCTTCCTTTCTTTTTTTCGTCTTTATTCTTTCTGTTTCTTTCTTTCTTCTCCTTCTTCTCCTTCCTCTTCCTCACCTTCCTCTTCTTTGTTCTTTCTTTCCTTTTCCTTCTCTTTCTTCTCTCCTTCTTCTTCTTCTTCCCAACAAAAGTGTTGTGCTTCATTCTTCCATTATGGAGCTAATTTGACTTTAAAGTTGGACTGTAATCACCTTTCGTTCAGCAACGCCCAAAACACATCATCTCTCTCGTTTTACATAAGTCTTTAAAAGGCTTTTATGGTTCAAAGAAAAAGAGGTGAAGTATATTTGGGTTTCTGTTCCTTGCAATGTCATTAGAGACAATTAACTACATTCAGCCATTTTTCTCTTAAGTCACATACCATGCGCAGGAGGAGTGAAATTAGAACCATTTATATCCATCTATAAAGATCAAAGCTCACGCAAAATGCATTTATGTTTTCTTTATTTTCTTTATTTTTCTACTCTATGTGAAATTTGGCACGAAGGTGTAATCATAGATGCCCTAGTGTGCACGTATACAAAACTTGTGATTTGGTCATTTTTCTTATTATTCTGTAAGGGTCAGAAGTCTTCTGAAAAGTATTTCTGACATTTTTTTTGACCAGATTTCAGTTGATGTACCTGAAATTCAGCATAAATGTCTTTTGGATTCCCCGACGTGACTTAGTAGACATAGTAGTACAGTAGAAAGTACATGTATAGAAGTACAGAAGAAGGTACAGATACACAGCGATACAGTAGAAGGTACAGATACATAGCGATACAGTAGAAGGTACAGATACATAGCGGTATAGTAAAAGGCACAGAGACAGCGGTACAATAGAAGGTACAGAGATATAGAAGTACAGTGGAAGGTACACAAAGCAGTATGTTAGAAGGTACCAATACATAGAAGTACAGTAGAAGGTACAGAGACATAGCGGTACAGTAGAAGGTACAGAGACATAGCAGTGCATTAGAAGGTACAGAAACAAAGAAGTACAGTGCGAGGTACAAAGACATAGCTGTACATTAGAAGGTACCAATACATAGAAGTACAGTAGAAGGTACAGAGTACATAGACGTACAGTGGGAGACACAGGGAGAATAAGGAAACCTTAAAAGAGATGGTGTGATGCACTGAGAGAAATCAGGACTGTATGTGACCCTGATGAAGACGCTGGCCATATGACTGGGGGTCGATTACAATTGGAGAACCAACCTAGGCATGATTGTGGTGTGGGTTGGAGACACATATATCACTTGATGACCCAACTTAATGTGTAGATTAGAGATATCCAAGTTTTAACATGAGACACACACTAGGGATGGGTTGAGGATGTGTATGTATGTGTGTGTATGGGTTGAGGATGTTTATGTATGTGTGTGTATGGGTTGAGAATGTGGATGTTCGTGTGTGTGTGTGTGTGTGTGTGTGTGTGTGTGTGTGTGTGTGTGTGTGTGTGTGTGTGTGTGTGAGTCTGTATGTACCATATCCACCCTATGCCATTAAAAAATCAGAGTTAATGATGATAACATTATAGGTGGGAGGGAATAACATGAGAGAATTTCACTCTTTACGATGAATTAATCTACTTATTGACAAAGGATTGCGAAGGAACTCACCCCAGGTAACACACTACTGGGTCCCCTTCAGGTGGTTTGTCATAGTAGATGAGGTCAGGAACTTGAAAGTCTGTGAGGTAAGAAGGTAAGGCAAGACATCGTACTCTCGTAAACACCAGTGAACAAGTTAGGTGTCATTAAAATAAAGAGAGAGAGAGAGAGAGAGAGAGAGAGAGAGAGAGAGAGAGAGAGAGAGAGAGAGAGAGGCAGTGTTTTTTTATATCAATTTAAATGTCATGTGAATCTCGAAGGCATTTTATTTTTTTTTTTTACCAAAACGTACGAAAATGATGAGCAAGTCGCTGGTAAATTCCTGGCGTTTTATGGCGTTTAAAGTTCAGACATTTAAAGGCAATGATTCTCTCCAGATACAGATCCGAAAAGTCGTATACCATTTAATGTGTTCTCTGATCAAAATGATTTTCTCCTCTGTCTCACGTGGGGCTGTGAAGGCTTTTTTTTTCTTTTTTTATGGGGGGGAGGGAGAAAAAAGAAGAATGCCTAATGTAATTTCACGAGGAGGTAATGCTGTCTCGGTAATTCAGTTATGAGATGAGAGGGAAAAATTCAGGGGAAATTTAGTAGGTGTGATGGACGTGCACGTAAAAGGATGCATTAGTTTGGGAAGACGTGTGAAGAGAAACACGTAAGTGGACGAGGCTGACTCCCTGAGCATAGTAGGGATCCCACACAAGGGGTCATATATATATATATATATATATATATATATATATATATATATATATATATATATATTCATATGGCGTCCTAGCTACGTCTCTTCGTTATATATCAACTGACTGTTATATTTCTATCCTGTGTCTCCCCTGATGATGTGATTATTACACGAAAGTGCACTTGGGAACTTGTTTCATTTTCCCCGTGGACTCATAGGAATATCTTGATCACGCGCAAAATTGTGATCCTTTCCAATATATATATATATATATATATATATATATATATATATATATATATATATATATATATATATATAACCTCAGGCGTCGTTTTTGTCCTCTTAGAGGATCTCGAAGCACTCAGAATACCAGCCACGTTATCCAGACCAGATTTTAGATCATAAAATGTTGTGATGTTGTGTGTGTGTCTGTGTGAGGAGAATGCGGTGCAGTTCAGCAGCAGTGGTCGCTGTCTTCATAGCATTATATATATATATATATATATATATATATATATATATATATATATATATATATATATATATATATATATATATATCGCTTCTAAGGAATCCATCCTGCCCTGCTGCTGTTGTGTAGCGCAGCGATAAAGTTGCAGGTGCCTCTGGACTCGGAGAACTGGTGTCGAGTGATAATTATAACGATAATGATAATGATAATAATGTTGATAGTATTAATGATGATAATAATAATGATAATATTAATAATAATAATAATAATAATAATAATAATAATAATAATAAGGAAAATAATGATAATAGTAATAGTAATAATAATAATAGTAATGATAATAATGATAATAATTAATAATAATAATGGTAATAATAATGGTAATAATGATATTCATTACGCAACTTGGAGGATATAAACTTGCAATATGTTGACAATATTTACCATGAAGGGAAACTCTGGTGCACTCACATGCTATGAGTGTAACGCGGCGTCTGTAATAAGGTCCCGTAAATATCAGAGGAAAAAGTGAAAATGCGTTTCGAGAGGGAAAGCAACTCGTATAAAAGTTCATAATCCTCCTTGATAGCATCTGATTACCTGGGTGAAGAACTGCGTTCAAATACCCTCATGAACAAAAAACTGTGTTGTTGTTTACTGGTCGACTCCTGCTTGGTCTATATTGCCTACTGCCTTCTTCATGTTGACGACCAGGTCACTACCAACCATCTACCAGATGGTTAGGGTCGTGGTTACCGTCTTCAACATACGTCATACAGCTCGGGGTGGGTTGGAAGTGGTTTGCGTCACCGATCTGCAGCTTGGGGACGAGGGATCTTTGGTGATAAGGAGATGACGGTGGTCATGTATGTGGAGTTTTTGATACCTCTTCTTTTGGGATAAGGAATTTATCTCTCACTTAAGGTCACACTTTGCGTGCTGTTCAAGAGCCCTGACATCTGACCTCGACTACGTGTGTGTGTGTGTGTGTGTGTGTGTGTAGACCCGCTTCGTCCAACACATCGTCAGCAGCAGCAGCAGGGCTGTGGGTAGTTTAGCGTGAGTCGAGGGCACTTACCCTCGCGTGTAGACCTTCTCCGTGACCTACTCCCGCTGATGCTTACACCCGACCTGAAGCTTCAGGACAGAGAGGAGGATGAAAGGCACTAAAGGGTAATAACTCTAGTGTTCTGTGTTCGCCATCAGATGTTTGACGAAACGTGAGCCATCCTCTCACTTTGAATCCTTTCCTCCTCCTAGCATTAAGTTACCTCATCACTCTCTACCTTCCTTCCTTCCAATGATATATTCTGATACCTTTAAACGCCCCATATGATCCCATTCTACCGTTATTCCAGACGTTTTCCTCATCTGCTTGCGTTGATGGCCTAGACCAAAGGTGGCTAACTAGAGCTTTCGTGTCTGAAACCGCATGCGGCTCTCGAAGGAGACATGGTGCGGTTCCTAACCTCTAGCTAGCCTTCTTTCGAATTAAAAACGAATGACCATTTTCGGTAATCGTTCAATGTTTATTTATTTAATTATTTTCATATCCAGGTAATAGATAGTCCATATTAAGATGACAGACAACGTTATCAGTTGATAACATTTGGCTCCTCCCTTCTTCGTCGATATGTATGTGTGTGTTTACAGATCTCTTTGTCTATCATCATTGACTTCGATGCAGTAGACATCCCTTAGCCACGCACATATACTCTGGCGCTTCGTCACAAATGGAAGAAAATTGCTTGATCTTGCGAGACTGAGGTCAAATTGTTTTTCTTGAAGCGGGAATAATTACCAGAAGCCTACAAATGAAAGGCATGGAGAGATGCGTTTGGTATTCTTTCCATCTTGGAATTCATTTACCTATTGGGGCAAAGCGCTTTCTAGCATGAATTACATTAAACGCACGTTGAGAAGCCAAATGAATGACTCTTAAGTCTACAGTCCTGCTTCAAGCAACGCTCTCCAGGCGAACCCAAGCACAGAAAGGACATTAAGCTACCAGTAAGCTGAGAATCTTCGCAGATTCGTTTGTTAACTGAAGGTAACTACGTGGGGGCAGTTAACTGATAACGTACTCACGGAAAGACGATGAATAATCTGGAACCAAATTTTAGTGTGTTTAAGGAGAAATATATATGATGTTACCGGACTCCACCTGCTCGAGGTTACACCGCAAGTGTGAAAAGTGACCTTGGTCTAGTCCCACAGGGAGGAGAGTCACGTCAAAGAACTTCGTGTTCCAAAGGAGTGCGTTCTTCCCTGCGACTGGAAGCAGCGCAGCATTAGGCTTGTAGCAGTCCTAAGAAAGTCCCTGCGTAACTCCGGGACGGTCGTAGACGGAGGTCCTGTATATATATATATATATATATATATATATATATATATATATATATATATATATATATATATATATATATTCTTTTTTTTCTTCTTTTTTTTCATACATATTTGCCATTTCCCGCGTTGGCAAGGTAGCGCTAAGAACAGATGGACTGAGCCTTAGAGGGGAAAATCTTCACTTGGCCCCTTTCTCTGTTCCTTCTTTTGGAAAAGTAAAAACTGGAGGGGAGGATATATGAATAGACAATAGCCAAATCATACAACCTTCCTTCATTAACAAGAGCACATATATTACTAGAGAATTTGTTATATCAGCAAGAGTCATGGCGATGAGTAGTACCAATACAGTTATGTAAAGTAGAAGGTAGTGAAGTGTTTGTGAAGTGTTTGTGGTAATCCTGGATTATTTATATCTTTCCATTACGAAATACAGCATTTGTTTACGTGTGTGTGTGTGGGAAATGGTATGGTTTTTCAGATTATTAAGCAAACGACGTTTTAAGTTAACATACATGAGCGTTTCAGGTTAACATATAATTAACGTGTCAAGTTAACATACATTTCAGGTTAACATAATTTAACATTTCAAGTTAACTTATATAGCGGCGACGGAGACTTTGAATTTTATCTGTCGATTCGAAAATGAGAAGAAAATGGATCTTCGTGTATACACTGGATTGCCGACCCAGAGGCCGTTTTCTGTTATTAGCTGGCGTGGTATTTTCTTTTATACTGTGGGGCAGCAGGTCACCTCCTCGCGTCCTCTCGGTTTAGCCTCCCTCACATTTTCTCTCTAAATCCTTCCCTACGTATCCATCTTTCTATAACTCTCCCTCCCTCCCTCCCGACATTTTACGTTCTCTCCCTACTCCCTCCCTCCTTAGGTTCGCTAACGATACCTTCTCTCTCTCTCTCTCTCTCTCTCTCTCTCTCTCTCTCTCTCTCTCTCTCTCTCTCTCTCTCTCTCTCTCTCTCTCTCTCACTGTCTCGCTTCAGGAGCCCCTCCTGGGGGGTCGGGTCGGTCTCGTCTCGGCTCATTAATCCAGACTTATCCCACTGGCCACCACTCCGTACCCAAGAGGTATTTACACTCACCTCCTCCTCCACCACCACCACACGTCCACCTTCCATATACACCACCACATCGTCCACCCTTCCCTCACACACTCCACCATCCATACCGCCCCACACACACCTCAACCACACACACTCCTCTTCCACATACCCTCCACACACATCCACCCACACACAAGCACCCACACACAAACACCCACACACAAACACCCACACACACACACACACACACACCCACCCACCCATCCACACACACACACCCACCCACCCACACACAAACACACACACACACACACACACACACACACACACACACACACACACACACACACACACACACACACACCACAACCCCCTCCTCTTCTATACCACACCTACCACACGCCCCTCTTCCATACCACACGTACCACACGCCACCACCCACTACGGGGTCAATTGGCACCATCACTGAAGTGGGAGAAAAGAAAAGTACTTAAGGAGCTCTTCACCTGACGAACATCAGGGAAATTAAGCAGACATTATACAATGATGGAGATGTGTACCTGGGCCTGTGAGGCAGTGGTGTAGGGGTGAGGGTGGCTTGCTGTAGGAGTGATGGAGGATAGATGGAGAGGTGATGACAGATTGATGGAGTGAGCCACTTGGAGTGATGGAGTATAGATGGAGAGATGATGACGGATTGATGGAGTGAGTATCTTGGAGTGATGGAGTATAAATGGAGAGATGATGACGGATTGATGGAGTGAAAATTGTGCAGAGAGAGAATGATGGAGTGTGGATGGAGGTCTTCCAGACAAGCACCAAAGGAACGATGGAGGAAATGTGATGGAGTGATGGAAGAGTGGTGGCTCAGAGATGGAGAGAGACTGAATATGGCATGGTGATGGAGCGGGTGTGTGGATGAAGCAAATCATGGAGCTGTGTTGGAGGACTAATGGTGGAGACAAGGCTTGACGGAGATGTGATGGAAGAGTGGTGGAGAAGAGTGAAGGAGAGGAGAGATGGGAGAGTGGCTCGAAGGAGAGGTGGAAGAGGCGCAGAGAAGAATTATGGAAGAATGTTGGGGAAGAGAAGGAGAAGCTTACGTCACAGAGAAAACGAGACGAGGGTGTTGGTGTGACACGTGATCTGGTGTGTGTGTGTGTGTGTGTGTGTCGCTCCTCCTGGATGGTATTAACGATAATCTGGACAGTGTTCCGCTCAGTTAGCTGCAGTTTCAACGGAGATTCTCTCTCTCTCTCTCTCTCTCTCTCTCTCTCTCTCTCTCTCTCTCTCTCTCTCTCTCTCTCTCTCTCTCTCTCTCTCTCTCTCTCTCTCCATCCCTTTTTCATCCTTTTTTTTCATTCATCTTTTTTTCTTTCTTCTTCTCCCTCCTCATACTGACCAACATGACACGGTCAAAACATTCCCTGGTCAAAAGTCATCTCGGGCGGGGAAAAACAAGAAAAAGAAAAGAAAGAAAACGTAAAAGAAAACGGGAATTAACCCTTGGGCTTGGCAGGTAGGTGTGTGTGTGTGTGTTTGTGTGTGTGTGTGTGTGTGTGTGTAGACCTGACTCTTAAAGGTGGTAATGTTGATGGGAAAAGAGATGGGAAAGAGGCAGTGGAGGAAGAGAATTCCACAGTTTGTGGCTCTACGTAGGAAGAAGGATGAGTCTTCGTAAGAAGAAGGAAGAGTCTTCTTAGGAAGAAGGAAGAGTCTTCGTAAGAAGAAGGAAGAGTCTTCGTAGGAAGAAGGAAGTGTCTTCTTAGGAAGAAGGAAGAGTCTTCGTAAGAAGAAGGAAGAGTCTTCTTAGGAAGAAGGAAGTGTCTTCTTAAGAAGAAGGAAGAGTCTTCGTAAGAAGAAGGAAGAGTCTTCTTAGGAAGAAGGAAGAGTCTTCGTAGGAAGAAGGAAGAGTCTTCTTAGGAAGAAGGAAGAGTCTTCGTAGGAAGAAGGAAGAGTCCTCGTAGGAAGAAGGAAGAGTCTTCTTAGGAAGAAGGAAGTGTCTTCGTAAGAAGAAGGAAGAGTCTTCGTAGGAAGAAGGAAGTGTCTTCGTAAGAAGAAGGAAGAGTCTTCGTAGGAAGAAGGAAGAGGTATCATACGAGATAATCCTCGACTCTAGAATGGTTACTCCTTCACCATAACTCCATCATTCGTCCATAGCTACCTCCATCACAACCCAGTGTTCATTCTCTTTTACCATCTCTCTGCCACCACTCACTCCATCACCCTCTTCCGCTGGCTTAGCCACAGCGCTCATGGTACGACCTCCATCGACACTCAGCCAGTCCATCAAGCTTCCTTCGCCACCGCTCCATCTACATTCAGCCAGTCCATCTCTCCAAGATAAACAACTCTGTCAATCCTCCTTCGTCACCTCTCTATCTACACTTAGGCAGTCCATCTCTCTACGAGAAACATCTCCATCAGTCCGTCATCACCCCTCCATCTACCCTCCATCAATCCGTCACCACCTCCATCTACCTTTCATCAATCTGTCATCACCTCTCCATCTACCCTCCATCAATAAGTCATCACCCCTCCATCTACCCTCCATCAATCCGTCATCATCTCTCCATCTACCTTCCATCAATCCGTCACCACCTCTCCATCTACCTTCCATCAGTCTGTCATCACCTCTCCATCTACCTTCCATCAATCTGTCATCACCCCTCCATCTACCCTCCATCAATCCGTCATCACCTCTCCATCTACCCTCCCATCAATCCATCATCACCACCTCTCCATCTATCTTCCCTCACTCCTTCGTAACGCAACCATCACTTCACCCCTACTCTCTCCAAAGGCCCTGTGTACGTAACTATATATAGAATCCTCAGTGTATGATGTCCTTTTTGATTTCCCTAATGCGTGTCAGAGGGAGGCGATCGATTTGGTAGTGTTTACTGTAGT
Organism: Panulirus ornatus; assembly: GCF_036320965.1. NCBI lineage: Eukaryota > Metazoa > Arthropoda > Malacostraca > Decapoda > Palinuridae > Panulirus > Panulirus ornatus. Next base: position 54,774,636 of record NC_092241.1, read on the forward strand.
GGTCGTGTCTAGTTGACTCTCAGGTGATGGTATGGGGAGGCGCATGTGTGGTGGTGGTATGGAAGGGGAGGCGGGGAAGGGTTGTGGTGCGTGGTAGGGTGTATGGAAGGGGTAGGGAATATGGTGATGGTGGGAAGGTGTGGTGGGGTATGGATAGGGAAGGGGGGGACGTGGTGGGTGTATGGAAAGGCAGGTGTGTGGTAGTCTTCTAAATGGGAGTGTGGGGGCTGGACGTCGTGGTGGTGGGGGTGTTGGGGCTTGACGTCGTGGTGGTGGGGGTGTTGGGGCTTGACGTCGTGGTGGTGGTGGTGTTGGGGCTTGACGTCGTGGTTGTGGGGGTGTTGGAGAGTAAATGCTAACATCATTGGGTACGTACGATTGGCTGTCGGTGACGACGAGTCGGTCAGTGATGCAGGGAGGGAACTGACCTGACCTGACCTGAGAGAGAGAGAGAGAGAGAGAGAGAGAGAGAGAGAGAGAGAGCAAAACGTTGCGGTAAGTACCACACTTGACCACAGGAAGTTCTCCAGTTGCCTGGTCAGGTGTCCGACGTGTCAGGCTGAAGGGTTGCCTTCCTCCCACGAGATCCAGAGGACCTCGGCTTCGATATCCGGTTCGACTTGAGCGAAGCTGTGCCACTCCTGGTTTCTTTCTCTCTCTCTGAATCCACAAAGTCTCACTTTACGACACACTTCAGAAACGCCTTCATGTTCGGTCAGAAAGATTCCCATCACTTCTACGCTTCCATATTCTCTCTCTCTCTCTCTCTCTCTCTCTCTCTCTCTCTCTCTCTCTCTCTCTCTCTCTCTCTCTCTCTCTCCTTGGAAGCACAGAGAGAGAGAGAGAGATGAAGAACCTGGTTGGCACTAGGAGTCATCCATCGGTGTTGCATTTTTGCCTCATTTTGGTTGACTGCTCTTTTCTCTCTCCTTCCCCTTCCCTCCGTAAGACCTAGTGCTTCCCAGAGGGGGTCGTCAATGCCGCCGAGTCCATTTGTAATCACCAGCTTGCAACGCCTCCTTCAGGTCTTCATGAAGGGTTCTTTATATGGTAATCACTAATGTAGTGTTCTTGATCCAGATGGTCCTAGCGACTGGACTTGCGATTAGAGGAAACTGCTTATGTAAGAGAATAAGACATTATCTTCTCTGTGTATGAATTTCTCTTTCTTTTTCCTTCGATCTATTTCCTCTGTTGTCTGTCTTTCCCAGCTCCCCTTTCATTTTGGACTCATTTCCTGCAGGTGTCTCCCCCTCAAACCTGAATTTCCTTTCCCCCCCACATCATATATTTCCTGTATCATATTTTTCCCTCGCGTTTCCTCATGTCGTCTACTCGTTTTCCCTTGCGTTTGATATGTTGTTAGGAATCCATTGATGCCAGGAGATGGTTAGGTCCCAACACAGGAACTCCCTGTCATGCTTCCCCTATTTCACAATGCCTTTTTTCTTTCCTCTTTCTGACAATACCGTTGTCCTTGTCTCCCTCGTACCCGCGTCATGCAATGCGGATCTTCCTCACCAGCTTACAGAAGGAAGGTATCCAGAGCCATCTGCTGTAATATCCCTCCTCCATCTGCAGAGATGACGTAGAACTGATATCTAAGATACAATCACTGTCCTCCGGGGCAGATAAGCTTGGTACTCTGTTATCTATACTTCCCATGGATTGTTATCTCTCCCCGCGGCTGTGTCTGTTCACTGCTTATCGCTTCTCTATTATTATTTCTTTTATTTTTGTACATTCATCTTTTTACTTCTTGATTCCGTGTCTCAGACGATACTATTTACTCTCCTTCGTGTCATTGACACTTAGGTTTGTTGACATACTCTGTCATTGGCGTTAAGTGTGATGGGTTTATTGTATTCTTCATGTCATTCACAGTCAGATCCCTCCCTGTCTGTACTACTGGGGGAGTGGGCGAGTCATCTGCTTGCCATACACCCACACGATGGACATTGAACACGTCTTACATATCGTCTCCCTCAACATCGCTCACTAATCATCCTGGGAGAGGATGTATATATGGAGGTGGGATCTGGTTCCTTATGTTAATCCCGCTTCGTCAGTCTTTTCGCCATCTTTGATAATCATGGAATAACTCTTTTCTTTTCTGGGTGTTGCTCCTAGCTCAGAGGACATCCCCAGAGGCGAGGGGGGTCATGCTTATCTTGCTATCCAGCTCATGTCGTTTTTTGTTGATGGTCTTCGCCTTAGAGACAACGAAGACTTCGGCCTATACGGTCAGCCGAGATCGTGTCTTCCATTTGAAGGTACATGGAGTCGCCATGTCACACTAAACCTATTGGGGGTTTGAGGAGACTACCTGCCGAAGGGATTAAGGTGTCTGATTCCCTTGTACCCACTTCAAGATCCCGATTGGAAGTACTTATCCGATCCTCTCAAGAGTGAGTCTGATGTTTCGGTCTGTGTGATGAAGACAGGCAGGTCGATGCATTACATCGATTGCCCTATTTGAAGAGAAGCATTTTTCCCATATCGGTGTAATACTAATGCCTTTAAGGTTTCACTTATTGCATGATACACGATCTTTGGCCATAGTGCATAGTGTGTTGATAAAGATTTTGTCAATATTTTTGGGACTCCTGGCTCCATCGTCAAGTCACAACAGAATTCTTAGTTATATGGAGAGAATAGTGTGTGTTTCTTCGATATATATATATATATATATATATATATATATATATATATATATATATATATATATATATATATATATATATTTTTTTTTTTTTTTTTTCTTTTTTTTTTTTTGCTTTGTCGCTGCCTCCCGCGTTTGCGAGGTAGCGCAAGGAAACAGACGAAAGAAATGGCCCAACCCACCCCCATACACATGTATATACATACGTCCACACACGCAAGTATACATACCTACACAGCTTTCCATAGTTTACCCCAGACGCTTCACATGCCTTGATTCAATCCACTGACAGCACGTCAACCCCGGTATACCACATCGCTCCAATTCACTCTATTCCTTGCCCGCCTTTCACCCTCCTGCATGTTCAGGCCCCGATCACACAAAATCTTTTTCACTCCATCTTTCCACCTCCAATTTGGTCTCCCACTTCTCCTCGTTCCCTCCACCTCCGACACATATATCCTCTTGGTCAATCTTTCCTCACTCATTTTCTCCATGTGCCGAATATACATATTCGCCATCTAACGCGTTAGCGAGGTAGCGTTAACAACAGAGGACTGAGCCTTAGAGGGAATATCCTCACTTGGCCCCCTTCTCTGTTCCTTCTTTTGGAAAATTGAAAACGGGAAGGGAGGATTTCCAGCCCCCCGCTCTCTCCCCTTTTAGTCGCCTTCTACGACACGCAGGGAATACGTGGGAAATATTTTCTCCCCTATCCCCAGGGATATATATATATATATATATATATATATATATATATATATATATATATATATATATATATATATATATAGATCAAAGAGGACAGGTTTACATTTCATATTCTAGATACTGCATTCTGGGCTACTGGGACGTATGTAGGCCGTGGGAGAGGTAGACTGCAGGGTTGTGGAGGAGCAGGCAGCAGGCTGTGGAAGGGGAGACGGAAGGCAGAGAAGGGAGAGGTCAGCCTGTGGAGCAGGAGAGACCAGTGTGTGGAAAGGTAGACGGAAAGCTGAAGAATTCATAAGGTTTATGGGTGATCATAAAGCCTTCGCTTTATGTACGAACACTATGTATCTTAACTATACGTGTTATATCCATACCTGTGTCCACACACACACACACACACACACACACACACACACACACACACACACACACACACACCTGCCTTAGGCTGGCGTATGTATGTGTGAGTGTGTGTACACACGTATGGACATAGTACGTATATATAAGGTTAATGTACGGGGTAACATACAAATAGCAATCATGCATAGTGTTCGTACCTGCCTCCTATGGGGATCACAGGAGGGACTAGAGAGCTACTATAACCAGAAATACATTTCAGAGCGGTTGTAGAATTGTGTGTTTGTGTGTCAGAAGTAGCGAGAGACGGAGAGGCTTTTGGATGGAGCTATGAGGGGAGAGATAGAGTCTAGACTACGGTTTAGAGAGAGAGAGACTCGTGAGCAATAGGAAAAAGACTAGGTGAACGAGGAGTCGCGAGAGAAATTCAGGAAGTAATATGGGGAAGGGTAGAGAGAGAGAGAGAGAGAGAGAGAGAGAGAGAGAGAGAGAGAGAGAGAGAGAGAGAGATATCACCAGTAGATCTGAGGAAGGAGAAGTGTAGAATGACACGCGGAAACCCAGAAGCGATAGTTGACAAGGTCAGAAGAGGGAATAGAATGGCTGAAAGGGATGAAACTGAAGCCATCTGACAGGAAGAGATTAAAGTGGGTAGCTGAAAGGAAGATGGGTAGACAATACACTGAAGGGAGGGTGTGTTATCCTCGAAGAAAACGGGAAATAGAAAACGAAGCAAAACCGGACGATGGAAAGACATGAGAAAAAGATACTGAATATGAGAATTATGAGTAATATGGGAGTATTGGTGTTGTAATCAGACATGAGGAAGAGATAATGACTATGAGAAATGAGTAACATAGGAGTATTGGTATTATAATCAGACATGAGGAAAAGATAATGAATATGAGAAATCGTGAGAAATTTCGAAACATTGGTGTTTATATGTAGCCTTAAAAGGGGCCACTTGCACAAGGATTTGACGCTGATAATGAGGATAGGTTGATATTTATGAACAAAGAGATGTTGTATGTGATAAGATATTGTGAAATACGAAGAAATTATGATATATGAGAGAAGAATATGCAAAGAAGGAGGAGAGAGTTAATGTCTGGAAGGTAACAAAGACACGAAAACATAAATGGATACAAGAAGGATGATGAAGATGAGATAATAAACAAAAGGAAATAGGTGGGAATTCGAGGACGTGATCTTCAATAGCAATACAAAGATTACGAAGGAATTCAATCGTATCTTACCAGACCATTGGAGTCCTTTCAGGGCTGTTTGCAATAGAGGAAGAGTTCTGGAACTTTTTGATCTGTAAGTTAAGTGTAGGAAGACGTAGGAATATTGCTAAGAGAATAATACTGTAGATTTTTCATGGAATTTAGGAGTTGCAAATAATGTCATTCGTGGATTTAAAGTGAAATATCTATCAGGTCTGTTCTTAAATGTATCTATGATAATGTTTTCAAACCACTCGAACTGAGAAATCATACCATGATCTACATGTAAGTTTACAGAAAACCATTAGCTTTAGGTAAAGGTGTCTGGTACGAGACAAAGGAATGAGAGGCGCAAGGTCATAATGTTAGGTCATTAATAAAGAATTTAACTACATAATTTAGTCATATTCTGAAGCGAAAGATGTTAGAAAATTATTCTTAAGTGAGTCAGACAGACATATATTGGTATCAGAATTAACAAAATGGTTCCGGTGCATTACACAAAGAAAGCTTGAGAATAGCTGTTAGGCGAATGCAGCTTATCTTCGTATGTTCCTGGCGCTGCCTAGCTAACGCAGGAATTGGCGGATAAACATGACTTATCTTCGTGTGTTCCTGACGCTGCCTCGCTAACGCGGGCAATGGCGATTAAGCATGGCAGAGGAGGAGGAAGAGAAGAAAGAATTGTGATCTATATCTTACATTATCTTTATCCATATCTTTTAGTCTATTATTTACCGCTTGGCTTCGCATAAGTTTTACGAAGCCTTTTCTTTACGCTGTTCTCAATCTTTCCTCATCTGCTGCTCTCTATATCCCGTCATT
>NC_092241.1:54782916-54807916 GCF_036320965.1 Panulirus ornatus
GCGCAGGGCAAGGGGGTCAAGTTTATAAGTTAACCCTGGGGAGTTTATAAGTCGGACCACTTTCGACTCAACTCTGTCAAATACGGATGTAGAGCTAGAACCACCCCAGATGTGAGAGCATTACTCCATAGAAGAACGGATCAGTCCCTTGTATAAACGGGGCAACTGTTCAGATGAAAAGAAATTTGGAAATGTAAACAGGATTCCCAGTTTCTTAGAGGCAGACTTAACTACTTCCATAATATGGGGTTTCATACACATCTGTCCTTTTACTTCATGAATGAGGCTCTTGTAAGGAGTAGATGCTATGGTAAGGCAGAGTGCAGGGGTTGGAAAATGGAATTGCATGTTATGGAAGGGTAAAGAGATAATTGCGGAGGAGAGAGTTAGCGCAGGGCTGTGGGAAGGAAGAGTAAATGGCTGTGGAAAGGAAGAGTCCAGGTCTGTGGAAAGGAAGAGTTCAGGTCTGTGGAAAGGGAGGTTGCGATATTTGTGTGGAGCAACAAGAGGGCTGTGGAAGGGGAGAGAGTGCAGCTGCAGGAAGGCAAGGGAAGGCAAGGACAGAGTGGGAGTGGAAAAGTGTTTGCCACTTTCCTGACAACAGTGTAATGTCTCCCACTACACATGGTGAAGGAATGGAATACATACTTGACTGGTGGCACTTCCAGGTGAAGGGGCTGAAGCCAGACATGAATATCTAACTGCGTGAGAGATCTGTATTCGTGTGTGTGTGTGTGTGTGTGTGTGTGTGTGTGTGTGTGTGTGTGTGTGTGTGTCTGACGTTGAGGGGTTGGAGAGTTAGAATAAGAGGCAATGGCGGAGAGAGATAAATATGAGGGTGATCAGAAGTGTGTAGGATTTGAGGAACACATCAAGGGAGAGTTGAAACTGATGTGTCTCATGAAGAGGGAGAAGATAGGGAGAGAATTAACAAAAAAAATGATGAAAACTAACAAGAGGAGATGAACTGTAAACAAAAGGATGAGGAAGGATAGAGATGGATGGTACTAAGAGGCTACAGTGGAAAGAAATAGGAGAGGGAAAACTCAGGAAAATGAAAAGATAATTATAATCGATATTAGGAAAATGTTTATATACGAGAGATGTTTGATGAAATGAGGAATGTGTGTTGGTTAAGAGAAAAAAAAAAATAGGGGATGCTTAAGGAAAATATGCAGCTAAAGAGATGAAAAAAAAAAATGTACAATCAGGAATATCAAAGAGAAACAGAAGAATGCAAGGTTGATGAATAGAACAGTGTTGGATTAACCAGAGGACCTCACCGACTGTGTAAACTTGGGGGATTTAACAGTTGATCTCTTAAGGACAATCCACTTGTGCCCTGATGGTTTTCGTTGATCCCCAGACTAGAAAACGGACCTGATGTAAGTTAGGAAAATATGTATATGGCATCTTGGTAACTCGCAGTGAACTATATGAGTACAGACCCTCACTGGTATCTAGTTACTTGACGCTATACTCTTCCAGGAGAGTGAGGGAGAAGGTTCTGGATCACGGTCACAGCCATCCAGAAGCAATGAATCATGATACGGAGGCCAGGCATTGTCTGAACTGCGTGAGGAAGAATTGGTCTATTACCCCAGAGAGTTGAGTCGTAAGGAAACGAGAGCTAGGAGGCACGAGAGGGTAGATATGAGAGATCTTGGGGAGGAAAACATACCCGCGAGCGAGCGAGCAGCAGCGACTGGCTTGTGAGCGTGTAGCGCATGAATATGAGGAGACAATGAGGGAAAGCGATGAGGAGGTGGAGGAGAAGAGGGAAACAACAACCCATCGTAATGTACCGGAGTTGCCTCCATATTCTCCTCTCAGCTACTCTCTGTTCAAGCCTCTTGCCCGCTCTCCTGTCAGGACCAGCGACACGACGCTCATGTCTCACGGGTTCCATGTGTTTGTGGAAAGTGATAAGACGGAAGTGTTTATTGGTCTCGTGGGTTGACGAAGCTGCTGCAACCTTCACGATCGGAGCAGAATGTTGCGCTTCTGAGATGCCTTCGAAAACAGACGAACTCAGTCGCCTCGACTTGTCTATGAAAACCTCGAGCGACAGTGAAGGAATTACTGGGTGAGAGCTAAGAGCTCCACTGTGGAAAGAGCTACAAGGGTCCTTTCTTTACAGCCTTTTTTTCATGATCACGAAATGGCTTCCCGGTCTAGTGCATGTTGACGTGGTTATTTTCTAAACTGGTTCACGCAGGCAGAAGCTCACAGTACTACAGGAGGTGTACTCGACCTCATTCTTAAAGGTTAGTTTGAGGAATTTTGCCCAGAAGACGTATCGGCAAAGTTTAAAATGCTACGAATGGAAACGTTCGATGAGATGTTGAGAAAAAAAAGAGTTTGCAGACTTTCTGAAATTTATTGGTGTTCTATGAGGTAGTAAGGCCAGTACCAGAAACCGTCTTCTTTAAAATCCTGAAAACCCGACGACCTCAACGCTGCCTCTGGTAGCCACACACCAGATCCTGATCTCGACCCACTTCACGGAGGTGTGGCGGTGACTGCAAGGAAGCGACTCACACTGTTGACAAGTGCTACTGTCTTGAAAGTTAGACAGGTTAGTATTCCAGTCAGAATGACGGTCAGGTACAGGGATAAATCCTCCGTCAGCTGGTGATGACACCGACGGCGCCAACGCTGAGGAATATAAGAACGCAAAGGGCAAGTTGAGGATCAGGGGAGTCGAAGTGATGCGTGAGGGACGTACCATGAGATACATCGTTACTAGATGACCCTCGAGACCCAGACGACATATTGGGAGAGCTCTAGATGTAACTGTGGCCGAGAATGTTTCACCACTGATACTCCCGAGGCCCTGGTTTCATGTGAGGAGACTTTTCTACTGTGGGAAAGTCCGCGCTACGTGCTCGAGGGGCTTTGCGAGGGACTTCGTGGAGAGTTCGTGAGCCATGGACACCCGGACGCCCATCGGAAGAAGAAATACCGCCCTTCTGCAGGTGGGAACGGTACGAAACCTCGCTAACAATCCTGTCATCGAAGACCAACGAGGGGTAGATCACCATGCCAAGTACACGAACGAAAACCAAGTACTTCGTCAGTGGAGTTAGGACCATCCAAAAACTGGAGAAGAGATTATCAAGAATCTACAGACAAGTCATACTGATGTCAGGTGAGGTAAGGCCTTCGTTCGTCGTAGCAGCAAAATACCTCATGAACGGTTTTGAGATTAGGTGTGAGTTAAGTGCAAGAAGACGCACCTAGAGGGCCTAACGGCGTCAGGGTAAAGATATTTAACTAAGGTGTCGACCCTGAGCCGTCTGTCAACAGACCATTGACGAGGCGAGGGTTCGCATGGCGAAGCTTCAGACGTTACCCTTAATATCAGGACCTCTCGAACGTGTCGCGAACTGATTCAGAAACAAGATTCACTCCTCAAGTCCAAGTTGGATCCATATTCGATCCTGACACGGGTAGATATCACAACGAGAGACGGCCAAAGAACACAGCGAGTGTCAGGTAAAGCAGACTGGGTTTCTTTCTGTCTCAAGTTGCCTTGAGATAGAAGGATCCAGGTTATCACTACCAGGCCATGATACAGGCAAACTCAGGTTTTGCATCAGAGCTTTTGTCTGGCTGGAGTTGGAAGGAGTCAGACAGTCGAATGCACCCACACGCTCGGTGTCAGACAGTCGAATGCACCCACACGCTCGGTGTCAGACAGTCGAATGCACCCACACGCTCGGTGTCAGACAGTCGAATGCACCCACACGCTCGGTGTCAAGGCTTTCTCTTGTGTTACTCGTTCATTGAATAAGAAGTAACAAGGTCCAGGCGACACCGCTTCCCAGCGCTGAGCCCGTGAAAGTAAACGTATGTCAGAGAAGAGTCGTTCCAGCCCAGATGCCCAAGACAGAAGCGCTTCCTGGAAAGCAACGCTCGTCTATGACCGTCACATAAGGGACCCGCCCTTTCGCCAGTGTCCTTAATGCAACTTTCATCTTCGTATGAATATCAGGCCGAGTGATTGACGAACAACCACTCGGGTATAACCACATGAATATACGTATGATTTAATGAATATATGTAAGAATATTTACTTTCCTCTTTCACGTAGTACTCGTTTTCCTGAGAACTCCATCGTTCTGATGTGACAGGATCCGCACGAGACGGAGGATAACAGACATATGATAACTTCTGAAAGAATGTAGTGAATGACTGGACACTAATGCTGATATGGGACGTATTTCTAAAGGAATATCCATCTATGTGAGATAGATAGCACAGCCCATCTACGTTTGATAGTTCTTATCTATCAGTCATTTCATATACGTAATGATCTATCTAACGCTGTTCTTCGCTTCATCCATTATCTCTCCTGGATTATAATCATGAACAACTACTCCCACGTCTCAAAACTATCTCGTATTCATTCCCTTCACTTGGAAAATTTTTGGAGCTATTTTCCTGTGAGATTCCTCAGCTCGTCTTATCATTCCTTGAATTTTAAATCTTGTCCTCCCCAAAAAAAAGAAAAGAAAAAAAGAAATCTTCCTCTGTGAATAGCAAAGGTCCATCCCAGGAATTCCTCTCCCAACCTCCCCCCATAAAACTCTTAATCTTCGCTCCTTTTCTTTTCTCCTTCTCTTCGACCCTCGTAGTTCCCTCAGCCCCCAGCCCCTCCCCCTTTCCGGTTTATCAGACAACCTGTTGTTGTTGTTGTTGTTGGTTTATTTTTTTTGTATCCCCCACCACCAAAGGACATCAATCATAAATTTATCATTCTTTTGGCCTTTATAGCCTCACAGCTTGAAGGTTTTTATATATAGACTCTCTTCTATAATTCGTAATAGATATCTTGTGGTTATATATATATATATATATATATATATATATATATATATATATATATATATATATATATATATATATATATACAATGCCCCTCAAGCGTATCTCTAGTGGTATTTCTGTTTGAATTACATTTTCTCTCTTAGATAATGTAATTCATATTTGCGTTTTCTTTATCATGTGTTTTCTCCCCTGGCTTACGAGCAGCACATTCCAGCAATGCCGCTCAGGCACTAGTTTTTCGTCCACTTTCTCGCTTCGCTTATTTTGTCCATGGGCAGTTGAGTCTCCTTCTTGTTAGCTACGCTTCTCGTAAACATGGTGAATATCCCTCGAATCTGATTTGTATTTTCTCTCTCTCTCTCCTCTCTCTCTCTCTCTCTCTCTCTCTCTCTCTCTCTCTCTCTCTCTCTCTCTCTCTCTCTCTCATCTCGGGCAGGGTGGTAGGCGTGGTGAGGCCTTATGGATCGTACCATCATCGTGCACAAGCTTTGAACAGCGGAGTACATCAGGGCTCAGTCTTGGGACCCACACTGTCTTTCATCCTCTGTATCAGTGCTCTGAAGGCACCACGCACTAGGCGAATTTCATAATGAACCAATGAGGTGAAATTTGAAAGTCAAACTCAGACAAAGCATGAGCGATTAATGTAACCCAATTCACAATGACAAGAGATCCAAATGCACTCGGATGGTTTAAACGTTTACCGACGTCTGTAGGTAAACTACTTGAAAAATCTATGAACGGCTTCAGTTACCATTTACACAGTCATTAAATAAATGGTGTTGGGCATCATAGTGAGGACGTGAGGACAAGATGGCTGCTGCCTACCCAGGACTAGAGGGGCCAAGTGTATTATCGGAGGAGCACTGCAACGAACATATGTACCCAAGGTGCGTCTTATTATTACTGGTGCCACCTGGTGCAAATTTGCGGAGCTGTACAAACGTGTATGTATGGTCGCCTCAAGACTTATTTCCAGTCTTTATCGCCATGATGTGACGGCATTCATCTTTTTTCTTTCAAACTATTCGCCATTTCCCGCGTTAGCGAGGTAGCGTTAAGAGCAGAGAACTGGGCCTTTGAGGGAATATCCTCACCTGGCCCCCTTCTCTGTTCCTTCTTTTGGAAAAAAAAAAAAAGCAATATACAGTAATGTAAAGCAGTGAAAATGATGGGATTACGTACGCAGTGGTGACGACAATGTGAGTTAATGCAATATACACATCAACCTCCACGTGATGCCGGAGCACACACTCCTCCATACAGAGCAAGAAAAATATGAAGTTCCTAAAACATTTTACCTGACAAAAATATCGTAGCCTCGAAGGTAAGGAAAAAAAAAATACCTCCAGTGAATACAAGGGAAGAACGAAAACTTTTACTCCCAGGGAGAGAAAAAAAAAATCAGCCAACTTGTTAGCATAAGACGTGAGGAACGTATCATCATCCTGGGAAAACTAAACGGTGCCATCCTTCGTGTGTTTACTTAGGAATGGAAAGACTTGGTCAGTAGCCTCTGGCCCTGTTGCCACTGGCCCTTAGGAATGGAAAGACTTGGTCAGTAGCCTCTGGCCCTTAGGAATGGATGACTTGATCAACAGCCTCTGGCCCTGTAGCCTCTGGCCCTCTATTAGACACCAACTAGAAGAAGGGGAAAATAGGAGTCGTTTGGTTCCATTACTTTGGGGTTTCCCAACTGCATTCTTTGCGACCCAGGCAGATCGGTAGTGAGTTCGAAAGGCATTAGAAAGATTTGAAAGGGGAGGGTTTTCCTTTAAGTGATTTCCTTTGTCGCAAGAAGGAAGTAACGAGAGCTTTCAAGAGATGTTGTGGAAAGCACCGCTGGTGGTTCAGCGAGCCACTGCTTGTGATGGGACATATCCCTGTTGGTGGTCGGTGCTTGCGGTGGAGCGCAAGGACGCTTGGTCCGGGGGGGGGGGGGTTATTGGGGGAGTATTGGTCGTAAAAGAGGAAAAAGGAAGAGAGAAAAAGAGAGGAAGAAGTCGCTTAGGCAAGCAGGCAGATGGAGGAAGAAGAGAATACGTCACACCAGTTGACCATTTCAGAGTTAGACCATAACAGAAATCTAAATTCGTCGTATATAAATGGATTATTGTCTGTTGTAATTCGTGTAGCGGACATTTGAGTTATAAAGAAAGATTGTTTCAAAATACTGGAAGAAAATATGTGAGAATTCAAGGTCATAACAACCAGAAATACTGAAGGAATTGTCTGAAAAATAGAACTGTCCAAAAATGCAAGAAGTCAGGAGAAAAAGAAATGACAAACAGATTACTGAAACAGTGCAGTCAGCAGAAGGAAGAGGCGCACGTAAACATAACAAAGAAGGGGGAAGAGGAGAAAAGGGAAAAGCAAGATGCAAGGACATTTTTCAAATACGTTTGACGCAAGAATTCACACGAATGGCACAGCATGAAAAGATGTTAAACCAAGAAAGCAGGAGAGACTTAACGCACTGAAAAAAGAATGATATATATATATATATATATATATATATATATATATATATATATATATATATATATATATATATATATATATATATTTTTTTTTTTTTTTTTTTTTTTTTTTATACTTTGTCGCTGTCTCCCGCGTTTGCGAGGTAGCGCAAGGAAACAGACGAAAGAAATTCCCCAACCCCCCCCCCATACACATGTACATACACACGTCCACACACACAAATATACATACCTACACAGCTTTCCATGGTTTACCCCGGACGCTTCACATGCCTTGATTCAATCCACTGACAGCACGTCAACCCCTGTATACCACATCGCTCCAATTCACTCTATTCCTTGCCCTCCTTTCACCCTCCTGCATGTTCAGGCCCCGATCACACAAAATCTTTTTCACTCCATCTTTCCACCTCCAATTTGGTCTCCCTCTTCTCCTCGTTCCCTCCACCTCCGACACATATATCCTCTTGGTCAATCTTTCCTCACTCATTCTCTCCATGTGCCCAAACCATTTTAAAACACCCTCTTCTGCTCTCTCAACCACGCTCTTTTTATTTCCACACATCTCTCTTACCCTTACGTTACTTACTCGATCAAACCACCTCACACCACACATTGTCCTCAAACATCTCATTTCCAGCACATCCATCCTCCTGCGCACAACTCTATCCATAGCCCACGCCTCGCAACCATACAACATTGTTGGAACTACTATTCCTTCAAACATACCCATTTTTGCTTTCCGGGATAATGTTCTCGACTTCCACACATTTTTCAAGGCTCCCAAAATTTTCGCCCCCTCCCCCACCCTATGATCCACTTCCGCTTCCATGGTTCCATCCGCTGACAGATCCACTCCCAGATATCTAAAACACTTCACTTCCTCCAGTTTTTCACCATTCAAACTCACCTCCCAATTGACTTGACCCTCAACCCTACTGTACCTAATAACCTTGCTCTTATTCACATTTACTCTTAACTTTCTTCTTCCACACACTTTACCAAACTCCGTCACCAGCTTCTGCAGTTTCTCACATGAATCCGCCACCAGCGCTGTATCATCAGCGAACAACAACTGACTCACTTCCCAAGCTCTCTCATCCCCAACAGACTTCATACTTGCCCCTCTTTCCAAGACTCTTGCATTTACCTCCCTAACAACCCCATCCATAAACAAATTAAACAACCATGGAGACATCACACACCCCTGCCGCAAACCCACATTCACTGAGAACCAATCACTTTCCTCTCTTCCTACACGTACACATGCCTTACATCCTCGATAAAAACTTTTCACTGCTTCTAACAACTTGCCTCCCACACCATATATTCTTAATACCTTCCACAGAACATCTCTATCAACTCTATCATATGCCTTCTCCAGATCCATAAATGCTACATACAAATCCATTTGCTTTTCTAAGTATTTCTCACATACATTCTTCAAAGCAAACACCTGATCCACACATCCTCTACCACTTCTGAAACCACACTGCTCTTCCCCAATCTGATGCTCTGTACATGCCTTCACCCTTTCAATCAATACCCTCCCATATAATTTACCAGGAATACTCAACAAACTTATACCTCTGTAATTTGAGCACTCACTCTTATCCCCTTTGCCTTTGTACAATGGCACTATGCACGCATTCCGCCAATCCTCAGGCACCTCACCATGAGTCATACATACATTAAATAACCTTACCAACCAGTCAACAATACAGTCACCCCCTTTTTTAATAAATTCCACTGCAATACCATCCAAACCTGCTGCCTTGCCGGCTTTCATCTTCCGCAAAGCTTTTACTACCTCTTCTCTGTTTACCAAATCATTTTCCCTAACCCTCTCACTTTGCACACCACCTCGACCCAAACACCCTCTATCTGCTACTCTGTCATCAGACACATTCAACAAACCTTCAAAATACTCATTCCATCTCCTTCTCACATCACCACTACTTGTTATCACCTCCCCATTTACGCCCTTCACTGAAGTTCCCATTTGCTCCCTTGTCTTACGCACCCTATTTACCTCCTTCCAGAACATCTTTTTATTCTCCCTAAAATTTACTGATAGTCTCTCACCCCAACTCTCATTTGCCCTTTTTTTCACCTCTTGCACCTTTCTCTTGACCTCCTGTCTCTTTCTTTTATACTTCTCCCACTCAATTGCATTTTTTCCCTGCAAAAATCGTCCAAATGCCTCTCTCTTCTCTTTCACTAATACTCTTACTTCTTCATCCCACCACTCACTACCCTTTCTAAACAGCCCACCTCCCGCGTTAGCGAGGTAGCGCATGAAAACAGACGAAAGAATGGCCCAACCCACCCACATACACATTTATATACATAAACGCCCACAAACGCACATATACATACCTATACATTTCAACGCATACATTCATATACATACACAGATATATATATATATATATATATATATATATATATATATATATATATATATATATATATATATATATATGAGGGGGGAGCGGGATGGTATTCCATGTGTGGCGAGGTGGCTATGGAAATGAATAAAGGCAGGCAGTGTGAATTGTGTGCATGGGTATATATGTATGTGTCTGTGTGTGTATATATATGTGTACATTGAGATGTATGGGTGTGTATGTTTGCGTGTGTGGACGTGTGTGTATATACATGTGTATGGGGGTGGGTTGGGCCATTTCTTTCTTCTGTTTCCTTGCGCTACCTCGCAAATGCGGGAGACAGCGACAAAGCAAAATAAAATAAATAAATAATATATATATACTGTCAGCTTTTCTGAGAACACAATAATATCCTAAACATCTGGAAATCTGCCAACATTTTACCGATCCTAAAACCCTCTAAGCCTCTTTAGTCCCTTCCTTCTGTTGCACTTTATTTCTAATGTCGTTAGTATGCAAGGTCCTTGAAAAACTGATCCACATCGGAATCACACATGATACCTGTCTCTCTCCCACACATCACAGCACAGGGTCTGTATATCTTATCCCGGATAGCTTCAATCAACCACAGTCGTACTCTTGCACTGTATTTGAGGCACTACGCTCTAAAGAAACCGTTTGACACTCGTCTTTGACACACCCTCATACAAAAAGATTTCTGACACCAAACTCTGTAGATCTGAGAATTTATATTTCATAGGCGGCCGACAAGCCAAAGTCATTCTCAAAATTTTGTTCTCCGAAACCCTCCAACTCTACAGTGGCGTTTCCCAAGGAGCAGTTCTTTCTCCAACGTTCTTCAGTCTCTTCTTACGTAATCTCCCAGCATCCCTCCACAGGCCACACCTTGAAAGGCCACACTGGTATGCAGACGACCTCACAATCACATGACAGTAGGACTAATCAGACAACAACATACATACGCGATACAGAACATTAGCTCATTCATAAGAGAGTGTCTGTTTCCCCAGAGAACTCCCTGACCTCTGGTTGACATGTCTAACTCTTACCCTCCACATAACCCTGAATACACTTCATCATATTCCATTGACAAGACACAGACCATACTTGGTATCACATATGACGTATACACGTTTACTCCCTACACTGCAAGTTTCAGTACAAAAGCCATATACAGATTAAACGATCTCTGAAAAAATTATCTGCACTAGCTTTGGACAGGAAGAAATATTCTTCCATCATCCCTTGTATGCAGTTCATCTGCTCCACCTTAAAATACGCCTCACCTTCCTGGTCATCCTATATCTCAGAGGCAAACACAACAAAGAAGAAAACTACAAAAAAAGACATTCAGAGCAATCACTTGCTACTCACCAACCACAAACACTTAACACCTGCTTAACAAAGCAATATGATTTCAGTACACTCGGCACCCAGTTCCTTGCATCGGTCCTAGACTCTTCTTACCAAAGTCGCACCATAACTAGCCCTTAAACCCTAAATAGAAAATAAAAACTTGCCTCTACTTTGTATTTGAGTAGTATGTAGCTACATATCTCCCCCTCCCACAGCAAATATAAGAAAGGTTAAACACACATATCTTAATGAGTCGACAGCATGTAAGAAAACCACCCTCCCATCCCAGTTTTAAATTCTACACCATCAGACTTACACCCGACTGAAACTATACTTCCGAGGCACGTACGTGTGACACTTTTTTTCATTCGGTTAATGGACACCACCCATCTCTTTTATACCACAGTACCAACTTCCACTGTGCGTGTATCAATAATCAACCTTTGGACTCGTTTTGAGGGAGGTCCTGCAGCTTTAAGAATATACATCACAAAGGAACTGAAAAACGGGAGGGACGACTGTTTGGGAACGAGAGGTCCTCGAGAAGGCTTTCCTCCCGTCGGTCAATTGATGATTTTAAAGCATTGCCAAAGGTTGCTTCGTATTCACAGTGTAGCCACTAACAGGCGAATTCCTGTAACACACACACACACACACACACACACACACACACACACACACACACACACACATATATGCATATATACTCCTCCTACTTCAGTATGCACCCTTGGGGTAACAAGAGACGACGGGGAGGGAAAAGCTCCCTAATTGTCTGCTCGGCTTTGCGGACGAAGCAGAAATATGGAGCGAGAGATGAGTCGTTTCCAACAGGACTGGAACTCTCGTGGGGGGGGGGGGGGAGAGAGAGAGAGAAAAAAAAAGACAGCCGAAGAGATGAAACAGACGCATATCTACCATACAAGAGACGTGGGTAATGCATGACTGGAAACGTTCTTAGGGAATACCTTATTTCCAGTCATTGGTTTATTTTGTGGTTTTTGATGGCCCTTAAGAGACGTTTTAGCTCTTCGGGATTCTATTCTGTGACAGGGCTCGATCTCTCTGCCTTGTGGTGAAGTCTTGAATTAGATCCTTCTTGATGTCTCATAAAGCATTGTTCTGATCTTCTTATGATCCGACTCCCCCACTTGGAATCCATAGAGAGTATCAGATTCTCCTTGGAGATGAACAACCAAGTATGACTCTGGTGTAATGTCGACGTTAATGAGTCCCTTTTCGTTTATGATCCTCCTTCCTCTATACCGCTAATGCTTTCGGGGTTGCTATCCTCGCCTGCTTCGTTCTGCTACCTGTGGAGATGTAGCGGTAGATAAGCAGTATTATCTTCCTCCTCCCCAGCAGGCAAACTCCCCCTTTTTGAACCCTACTTACCCGCTAAGCTTTGGAAATCTAACCCCTCACATGCCTTCCACGAACACTCTCGACCAAACTCTTTCTAAAACTTGTATCAATCGTTTGTCCACTTCTGAAACTCCTCTTCCTTGCTGTTCACCACCTCTCCAAGCTTCTCCTTTCTGTAAAGTCATTCGACGCCTGTCGTCCAAGATGAATCTTATATCCTCGGCAAGAGCTTTCGAAATGAGAAAATAAGACAATATCCCGTTCATATTACCCAGCGTCGAGAGGTTATGAAACACACTCGAAGGGGACTTGACGTACGCAAAGTGCTGTGTGTTATGTTGGCTTGTGTTCCTCCGCCGACCTCCGTCAGGTCATCTTCAATTCTCCCTCTGTAACCTGATTCAGCTTCGGGGGGGGATGTCTTCTTCCGCGAAGGGCAATAGTGACCCAACTTGCAGCCAAGGCTAATGAAATGGTATTCTGGTTTTCATTAGATTCGGGTAACTGAATAGAGCGTGATTACAAATTTCCTCTGCCTCTAATGCTCGCAAAAATAGTCTCTCTCTCTCTCTCTCTCTCTCTCTCTCTCTCTCTCTCTCTCTCTCTCTCTCTGACCAAACATCTCGGTAGCCGTCAGGTTTTACTCCTTCGACCCAGGGAGGTCTCTCTCTCTCTCTCTCTCTCTCTCTCTCTCTCTCTCTCTCTCTCTCTCTCTCTCTCTCTCTCTCTCTCTCTCTCTCTCTCTCTCTCTTCTACATTAGTCACTTTGTGTATCTTTAAAGCTTCAGTAATGTTCATTATCCTAATTTCCAACACGGAAGAAAGAATAGAAGCGTATTGTTGATAATGCTGCAATGTTTGCATTTTTTTCTTTTCTTTTCTGACGCATGAGTTGCAATACGGGGTTAGAAATATAGGTATTTTTTGCAGTTGATGAAGAGAGAAGGTTAGAAGCACGAAAGATGTAATTGAAGTAAAGGAAAAAGAAGTAGTTATTGAAGCAAAAGGTCTAAAATATAGTTATTACAGCAAAAGGTCAAAAATGTAGTTATTGCAACAAAGGGTAGAAAAAGCAGTTATTGCAACAAAAGGTCAAAAAAGTAGTTATTGTAACAAAAAGTCAAAAAAGTAGTTATTGCAAAAAAAGGTAAAAAATGTAGTTATTGCAACAAAAGGTCAAAAAAAAGTAGTTATGACTTATTAAAGGGTAAAAGAAAATTAGATTTGATTAAATAAAAGGTGAACAAGGTAAAGTGTTCAGGGTTGTAGTGTGGAGACGATATAGACGATACATTAGTGTATGAGTCATTAAAAGGTATTTAAGAAAAAAAAACTGGAAATGAATATAATGATAAGGTGAAGAACCTGAGACAAGAAGACTTTGGAAAAACATTGTGGTCAAGACAAATGAAAGTATTCCGAACTGCTCCGTAGAATTATTAGAAGAAAAGTGTCTGTTAAGGAGAAGTTAAGTTAAGGAGGATTTGTACCTGTGAGATGTTGAAGACAAAGAAGAGTAATCAGTGAAGAACAGAATGGTATAGTGTGAAGGGATATAGTGGAGGTCGTCATAACCCCAATACAAGAGAGGTGCATAGATGGAGGAGAGGAGGAGGATGAGGAAGATAAGAAGAAGAAGGAGAAGAAGAAGGAGGACTTGTAAAATGTTGAAATTTGTGAGGAAATCACTTGATAGGTTTTTGAAAGGTTTGGGTTCATTAATAGACATTGTCCCGATGAATTCCTTCCATATATGCGCAAGAATGATGCAGAAGCACTCAACTGGCAGCCTGAGAGGTTGAAATTCATCGTTTTAAAGAGAGTGGATGGAACGCAATGTCGGGAATTTGTGAGATCCTAGTTATCCAGGGGATAATTAAGGATGTGAGTTGTCGCCATGTTTTCCCTCCCCCCATCCCTCTCTCTCTCTCTCTCTCTCTCTCTCTCTCTCTCTCTCTCTCTCTCTCTCTCTCTCTCTCTCTCTCTCTCTCAAAATGGCCGACATCAAAACAAAATGTATTCATCCGCGCCTCTCTGTAGAATCACACACGGGTACAACAGGTGTTCGATCCTACTTTATGGTGATAAGACAATAGGATTCAGAGAATGAGATGCTTTACAGTGTATTGATGTTATATACTCTGCTACAGAGAAACTAGTTTGGCGTCCACTGAACTACTCTTGCTTCCGTAGCTCCTGACCTCTACTCATTATTTTGAGCACTTATACATCTTTCTTACGACACACTAAAAGTAAAACACTAAAGAAAAAGAGTCATTTCTTTCTATAACACAAAAGGTTATTTGAGAAACTCTGTTATTTCAATTTGTCCCCAAATAATGAATGTAATCACTTATGGCTTAAAAAGCGTGTAGTCATTTATATTTACAACTTGCTTATGAGAAGGTTCGATTTCTTCTATGAACATTGGATCAAGAAGTTTCTCCAAATACGAGATACAAAGTTTCAATTTTACAGGCTTCTGTCGTTCATCATTACGGCTCAGTTAATGCGTCTGTCTCCTTCACCAATACGGCTCAGCTGACCTTCGCCCTTTGTCATTGCGTCTCAACTAACATGTACCATTCATGTGCACATGTCAACTAGTCTAAGGCCATCAGCAGCGCGTATCAGTTGACCTCTCTCAGTTATAAGACCATCAGCAGCGCGTATCAGTTAACCTTTCTCAGTTATAAGTCCATCAGCAGCACGTATCAGTTGACCTCTCTCAGTTGTAAGTCCATCAGCAGCATCAGTTAACCTCTCTCATTTGTAAGGCCATCAGCAGCACGTATCAGTTAACTTCTGTCCGTAATGGATACGACTCAGGTAACTCGAGTCCATTACGCCTCGGGTAAGATCCGGATTGCGTCAGGATGTGTTGGCTAAACTTATATCCATCGCCAGAACTTCTCAACTAATCCATTCCGTTCATCAGCATATTTCAGCTATCTTCTGTCCTTTGTTTCAGCTATCTTCTGTCCTTTGTTTCAGCTATCTTCTGTCCTTCATCAACACGTCTCAGCTAACTTCTGTCCTTCACCAGTGTGTCTCAGCTCACCTCTGTCCTTCATCAACGCGTCTTAGCTAACTTCTGTCCTTCACCAGTGCGTCTCAGCTCACCTATGTCTTTCATCAACACATCTCAGCTCACTTCTGTCCTTCACCAGTGCGTCTCAGCTCACTTCTGTCTTTCATCAACACATCTCAGCTCACTTCTGTCCTTCACCAGTGCGTCTCAGCTCACTTCTGTCTTTCATCAACACATCTCAGCTCACTTCTGTCCTTCACCAGTGCGTCTCAGCTGCACGTCTCAATTCACCTCTAAAAGATAGCTTTATGCATCTTCCAGAGATCTGCATTCCCGTAGAATAGGCTAGCTGGAAGAGATAGATATTTGGTCCATCACGCTGGAGTCTTGTACTGGACCAGTGCCTTCAAGAGAGGCACCGTGGCTGTACTGGCTGGTATTACACACGACCAGTGTAGAGACTGGAGGAGGAACTGGCCTCTACACTTGCTTATTTTCCAGTGACTTGTGTAATAGAAATATCGATGTTTTCCTCTCCCTTTGCTTTGGAAGGGTGTGGTACCGTCTCCAGGTTTACCACAGCTTGGTCCTTAGGACTGAGCTTATGACTTCAAGTACTGTGTGTTATCAGAGTAAATATTTCGTATTCCTAGAAATATTTGCTACAGTTTTTTTCTTCTCTTTTTTTTCTGGATTTGTAGAGATTTTGTGGCAGCAGATTCCTTCAATACGGTTAAACAGATGTGCATAAAGCTAAGGAAAATCCAAAGACACGGTTTTAGATCCTTGCAGCCGAGGGTGTTCGAAGAGTATGGAAGAAGTGAGCCAAAGTCTCGATAGAAACGTAAAGCTGCTTCTGCTTGTGACCTACAGAACAACTGCTCGTGTTGTGTGTGTGACATTCCTGGGTATAGAGACAGGTGGACTGGGCGCCTTTGATTCTTCGTTAGTCCCACGTGTGTGTGTGTGTGTGTGTGTGTGTGTGTGTGTGTGTGTGTGTGTGTGGTTAATTTCTCAACGAAGTGGCAATACCCTGTTGTCTGTGGGTGTTGCCTCCTCGGCCGCCAATCAGTGTGGTGTTCGCTCTTTCCCTGGCGATTGTGGGAAGAGATGGAGGTTAACATAAAGGTTGATGGTGGCTGTGCCCTTCCGGACGTACAGGTGACTCTCCTCCGCTAACAGGTGCTTCTTTCCCATCTACAAGTTCCCCTTCCACAATAACTAGGTTTCCA
This sequence comes from Panulirus ornatus, assembly GCF_036320965.1. Classification (NCBI taxonomy): domain Eukaryota; kingdom Metazoa; phylum Arthropoda; class Malacostraca; order Decapoda; family Palinuridae; genus Panulirus; species Panulirus ornatus. The sequence continues at coordinate 54,799,625 of NC_092241.1, forward strand.
TCCCACCCACAGGTGCCCCTTCTCAGTCAATGGATCCCTATTCCAATTACAGATGCCTCCATCCCATCTTAATGTGCCTCTATCCCATATAGACAGGTGCCCCTTCTCCTCCTCCTCCTCCTAATCCTCCTCTTTCACCTCCTCCTACTGTCGCTCCTTCCTCACTTGTGGGTGAGGCAGAGGCGCTGGTGGTGCCCGAGAGGGTGGGTTGTCTGTGGCTGGATCCACAATCAGAGGCATTGATACCGTCTCCTCTGGCTGGGAATACTGAACTCTCTGTCTCCTCATCTGTCTGGAGAAGGGAGAGGCACTGAGGGAACAGCCAGCAGAGGGCTACTGGGGTATGGAAGTGGTCAGTGAACTTGGTAGAGACTTCGTCTCTCCTTCTGGCAGGAGCTGAGACGTTGTCGAAAAGCGTTGCTTCGACCCACGTGCCCCACCGAACATACAGACGCATTGGTTGCCTGTGACGATACGGCTTGATAACGCTTCTGGCTGGCATCTCTGGTGCAGACCTCACTCACTCACTCACTCACTCACTCACTCACTCACTCGCTTCCCTGTCATTTAAGGAACCATTGCTTCTTATCCTCCCCACACACACACACACACACACACATACACACACACACACACATTCTCCTCTGATCATGGTGCCATGGTGGACGTAGAGGAGGGGATGCAGTTATGGTATTCTGTATTTCAGACAACAACGAAAAAAGAAAACAAAAATGCTCCCCCCCAAAAAAAAAATTGAAAACGTTTCACGTGTGTAACGGGGAAAATGCCCGACCGTGTCACTTACACGATCCGTTTCAGGCTGTGAGGGTTAGCATGGGTTTGTGTGTTTTGAAAATGTTAATTATGATTTTTGTAAAGGCTGTCTGACTGATGAATTATGAATGCCACCGTTCCATTGTACAATATATGGTTTATCAACGTCATTATTTTCTTTTTTTTCTTTTTGGCTCAGCGAATCTAGCTCAGGATTGTAATGAACTGTGGTATAATTAGTTGTACACCACCTGTCAAGAGTGCCTCAGTGCCATCTCTTACCCACACACTGACGTTAATATGTGCATCAACGTTGATGGTAAAGATGGGAGAACACTGTATGTATATATATATAATGGAGCTCTGAATGTTGTTGAGTTTAAAGGTTATGGACTACTGGATCGGTCGGTAAACTAAATTATCTGCCATACGCGTTTGTGACACGTTATGTCATAGGTTTTAGTTTATGGACTCCCCGTTAGGGCATAACCTTTGAACTCAGGAACCATTTAGTGGCACATTGTCTGCCTCGTATTATTTCAGTCATCATCATCTCATATACGTATATACATCCGTCTCTGGGTATGTATACAACGTCTCTGGGTATGTATACAACGTCTCTGGGTATGTATACAACTGCTCTGGGTATGTATACAACGTCTCTGGGTATGTATACAACGTCTCTGGGTATGTATACAACGTCTCTGGGTATGTATACAACGTCTCTGGGTATGTATACAACTGCTCATCATGAGTAACCTTGAACGGACCCGCTAATCTGCTCCTGCTGTTTGAGAATCATTATAGCCACATAGCTTCACCTCCCACAGCAACCATGATTGCAGTACGTGGTAGTGCACAGGTTACGTTACGTTACGTTACGTTACGTTAGGTTACGTTAAGTTAAGTTACGTTACGTTACGTTACGTTACGTTAGGTTAGGTTAGGTTAGGCAAGACATCGTTCTTTGAGTAGGATGATAAGATTATCAAGGGACTGATATATTTTCCTCATTACTATAGGATATATATATGACTATTACTCTCTACTCCACTATTCGTGTTCTATGTGATTCTAATGATCAGTTTCGCTTCGTTTGTCCATCTTGTGGTTGTGTCATGTTGCCTTCCTCTGTGGACTCCATCCAAGTCGAATCCGATCTGAAATGTTCATAGCAAGAATGTGCAACACTTCCCTCACCATTCACTATTCTAGGCCACTCCGACTGCGAATCCCTTAACAGATAATGCTTATCTAATCTACACTGACTATACCTCCTGCGCTTCTCTTATCCCACTATACCTCCTGCGCTTCTCTTATCCCACTATGTCTCCTGCGCTTCTCTTATCCCACTGTGCCTCCTGCGCTTCTCTTATCCCACTGTACCTCCTGCGCTCTCTTATCCCACTGTACCTCCTGCGCTTCTCTTATCCCACTATACCTCCTGCGCTTCTCGTATCCCACTATACCTCCTGCGCTTCTCTTATCCCACTATGCCTCCTGCGCTTCTCTAATCCCACTGTACCTCCTGCGCTTCTCTTATCCCATTATGCCTCCTGCGCTTCTCTTATCCCACTATACCTCCTGCGCTTCTCTTATCCCACTATACCTCCTGCGCTTCTCTTATCCCACTATACCTCCTGCGCTTCTCGTATCCCACTGTACCTCCTGCGCTTCTCTTATCCCACTATGCCTCATACGCTTGTGATGTATGTAATTAGATCAAACTTACATGGCTTCAAACAACACGTTAGTGACGTTAACAAAAGCTTTACGGAGGGTCATTATTTCGTATGTGATTTCCTGGCAAACAGGGGGGGGGGGGGTCATCCTGGCCTTTGACCAGTACATAAACCTGGCGCTTCGTTTGATGGCAAAGCTTTGAGCGAACTCAACACCTGATTCAGTGTGAGCGAAACATCGAATCCTGAACCTTTTTTTTTTTTTTTTTTCTTGTTAGTGAATTTACGATACGTTTTTCTCTCTCTGAATTTTTCTGTTAGGTTATGAAACAGTGTGTTGTGGCGTGTGTTTTTGGCTGAAGGTATGGGAGAAAAGATGAAAAATTAGTATATATAAATGAATGATGGATTGTGGATGAGTTACTGGCGCTACTTCGCTGACGCGGGAGACGACGATCAGGTATAATAGATAGATAAAATACATAAATCTATACAAAGAGATAGAATACACATATACGAATATTTATGTTGTTACTGTAAGGGAGTGCATGGGACAGACAGACAATAGTAGTTAAGGGGTCAAGAGTAATATAGTAGGGGTCAAATTTGTGTTGGATCTCATTGATGTGGCGGACAGGTCAATAAAAAAAACACCACCAGAGCCCCGGATGATGGGCGAACAGGTTTGGTATAACGAAATGTCAGGTCACCGGAACACGTCTGTGTTGGGTAGAGACAAAAGGCCAGCCTATGCCACACACAGCGAGTGTACTCTGTGCCAACATTGTATGAAACTACGTCAAAACGCGTTGAAGACCAGTCTGTAATTCTTGCACGGGGGGAAAAAACCATGGTTGCATTTCCTGGAGCGTGGGTACGTACTTAGTGATCATCTTACAGTCGAGATAGCTGTTTCCAGGACACAGCACTGGGGCTACAACAACTGGAAAGAGACGCAGATGAGATAGGGAGGTGGTGTGTCTTGCTCTAAGTAAAGGCCAAGCTTGTTATGATAAGTTAGAGAATGCTGAGAACGTTTTCTGACACCTTGTGTGGGTATGTATCCAAGTGACACCTTGCGTGGATGCAGATCCATTTGACACCTTGTGTGTATATATATATATATATATATATATATATATATATATATATATATATATATATATATATATATATATATATAAATTGTTTCTTACATTTTTCATATGTATATATATGTGTGTGTGTGTGTGTGTGTGTGTGTGCGTGTGTGTGTGTGTGTGTGTGTGTGTGTGTGTGTATATATATATGTATATTATCCCTGGGGATAGGGGTGAAAGAATACTTCCCACGTATTCCTCGCGTGTCGTAGAAAGCGACTAGAGGGGACGGGAGCGGGGGGCCGGAAATCCTCCCCTCCTTGTATTAACTTTCTAAAATGGGAAACAGAAGAAGGAGTCACGCGGGGAGTGATCATCCTCCTCGAAGGCTCAGAGTGGGGTGCCTAAATGTGTGTGGATGTAACCAAGATGTGAAAAAAGGAGAGATAGGTAGTATGTTTGAGGAAAGGAACCTGGATGTTTTGGCTCTGAGTGAAACGAAGCTCAAGGGTAAAGGGGAAGAGTGGTTTGGAAATGTCTGGGGAGTGAAGTCAGGGGTTAGTGAGAGGACAAGAGCAAGGGAAGGAGTAGCAATACTCCTGAAACAGGAGTTGTGGGAGTATGTGATAGAATGTAAGAAAGTAAATTCTCGATTAATATGGGTAAAATTGAAAGTTGATGGAGAGAGGTGGGTGATTATTGGTGCATATGCACCTGGGCATGAGAAGAAAGATCATGAGAGGCAAGTGTTTTGGGAGCAGCTAAATGAGTGTGTTAGCGGTTTTGATGCACGAGACCGGGTTATAGTGATGGGTGATTTGAATGCAAAGGTGAGTAATGTGGCAGTTGAGGGAATAATTGGTATGCATGGGGTGTTCAGTGTTGTAAATGGAAATGGTGAAGAGCTTGTAGATTTATGTGCTGAAAAAGGACTGATGATTGGGAATACCTGGTTTAAAAAGCGAGATATACATAAGTATACTTATGTAAGTAGGAGAGATGGCCAGAGAGCGTTATTGGATTACGTGTTAATTGACAGGCGTGCGAAAGAGAGACTTTTGGATGTTAATGTGCTGAGAGGTGCAACTGGAGGGATGTCTGATCATTATCTTGTGGAGGCTAAGGTGAAGATTAGTATGGGTTTTCAGAAAAGAGGAGTGAATGTTGGGGTGAAGAAGGTGGTGAGAGTAAGTGAGCTTGGGAAGGAGACCTGTGTGGGGAAGTACCAGGAGAGACTGTGTACAGAATGGAAAAAGGTGAGAACAATGGAAGTAAGGGGAGTGGGGGAGGAATGGGATGTATTTAGGGAATCAGTGATGGATTGCGCAAAAGATGCTTGTGGCATGAGAAGAGTGGGAGGTGGGCTGTTTAGAAAGGGTAGTGAGTGGTGGGATGAAGAAGTAAGAGTATTAGTGAAAGAGAAGAGAGAGGCATTTGGACGATTTTTGCAGGGAAAAAATGCAATTGAGTGGGAGAAGTATAAAAGAAAGAGACAGGAGGTCAAGAGAAAGGTGCAAGAGGTGAAAAAAAGGGCAAATGAGAGTTGGGGTGAGAGACTATCAGTAAATTTTAGGGAGAATAAAAAGATGTTCTGGAAGGAGGTAAATAGGGTGCGTAAGACAAGGGAGCAAATGGGAACTTCAGTGAAGGGCGTAAATGGGGAGGTGATAACAAGTAGCGGTGATGTGAGAAGGAGATGGAATGAGTATTTTGAAGGTTTGTTGAATGTGTCTGATGACAGAGTGGCAGATATAGGGTGTTTTGGTCGAGGTGGTGTGCAAAGTGAGAGGGTTAGGGAAAATGATTTGGTAAACAGAGAAGAGGTAGTAAAAGCTTTGCGGAAGATGAAAGCCGGCAAGGCAGCAGGTTTGGATGGTATTGCAGTGGAATTTATTAAGAAAGGGGGTGACTGTATTGTTGACTGGTTGGTAAGGTTATTTAATGTATGTATGACTCATGGTGAGGTGCCTGAGGATTGGCGGAATGCGTGCATAGTGCCATTGTACAAAGGCAAAGGGGATAAGAGTGAGTGCTCAAATTACAGAGGTATAAGTTTGTTGAGTATTCCTGGTAAATTATATGGGAGGGTATTGATTGAGAGGGTGAAGGCATGTACAGAGCATCAGATTGGGGAAGAGCAGTGCGGTTTCAGAAGTGGTAGAGGATGTGTGGATCAGGTGTTTGCTTTGAAGAATGTATGTGAGAAATACTTAGAAAAGCAAATGGATTTGTATGTAGCATTTATGGATCTGGAGAAGGCATATGATAGAGTTGATAGAGATGCTCTGTGGAAGGTATTAAGAATATATGGTGTGGGAGGCAAGTTGTTAGAAGCAGTGAAAAGTTTTTATCGAGGATGTAAGGCATGTGTACGTGTAGGAAGAGAGGAAAGTGATTGGTTCTCAGTGAATGTAGGTTTGCGGCAGGGGTGTGTGATGTCTCCATGGTTGTTTAATTTGTTTATGGATGGGGTTGTAAGGGAGGTAAATGCAAGAGTCCTGGAAAGAGGGGCAAGTATGAAGTCTGTTGGGGATGAGAGAGCTTGGGAAGTGAGTCAGTTGTTGTTCGCTGATGATACAGCGCTGGTGGCTGATTCATGTGAGAAACTGCAGAAGCTGGTGACTGAGTTTGGTAAAGTGTGTGGAAGAAGAAAGTTGAGAGTAAATGTGAATAAGAGCAAGGTTATTAGGTACAGTAGGGGTGAGGGTCAAGTCAATTGGGAGGTGAGTTTGAATGGAGAAAAACTGGAGGAAGTGAAGTGTTTTAGATATCTGGGAGTGGATCTGTCAGCGGATGGAACCATGGAAGCGGAAGTGGATCATAGGGTGGGGGAGGGGGCGAAAATTTTGGGAGCCTTGAAAAATGTGTGGAAGTCGAGAACATTATCTCGGAAAGCAAAAATGGGTATGTTTGAGGGAATAGTGGTTCCAACAATGTTGTATGGTTGCGAGGCGTGGGCTATGGATAGAGATGTGCGCAGGAGGATGGATGTGCTGGAAATGAGATGTTTGAGGACAATGTGTGGTGTGAGGTGGTTTGATCGAGTAAGTAACGTAAGGGTAAGAGAGATGTGTGGAAATAAAAAGAGCGTGGTTGAGAGAGCAGAAGAGGGTGTTTTGAAATGGTTTGGGCACATGGAGAGAATGAGTGAGGAGAGATTGACCAAGAGGATATATGTGTCGGAGGTGGAGGGAACGAGGAGAAGAGGGAGACCAAATTGGAGGTGGAAAGATGGAGTGAAAAAGATTTTGTGTGATCGGGGCCTGAACATGCAGGAGGGTGAAAGGAGGGCAAGAAATAGAGTGAATTGGAGTCATGTGGTATACAGGGGTTGACGTGCTGTCAGTGGATTGAAGCAAGGCATGTGAAGCGTCTGGGGTAAACCATGGAAAGCTGTGTAGGTATGTATATTTGCGTGTGTGGACGTGTGTATGTACATGTATATGGGGGGGGGGGGGGGTTGGGCCATTTCTTTCGTCTGTTTCCTTGCGCTACCTCGCAAACGCGGGAGACAGCGACAAAGTATAAAAAAAAAAAAAAAAAAAAAAAAAAAAAAAATATATATATATCCACCTAACAACTTGTGTGGATTTGAATTCAAATCATACCTTGTGTTGTTATATTTAAAGAAAATATTGACAATCAGCCTTCATTTTTCCCACAAACTCTTAGCAAGTCTAGATGGGCAATATATATATTCCTCTTGAAGATCTCCCCCAGTGACCCAGTCAAAATGATCAATACATTGCTGACGGAAAATGCAATATCCAGTGGTGGACATTTCCGATATATCCATCCAGTAAAGAAAAGAAAATGAAAGCGATACGAAACTGATAACAAAATTGTTACCCAGCGATTCTGTCGTTACGAAGTCTTTGATAAGGGATAGACTTCAAAAATTCTTGTGATTGAAAAGGAAAAAAATATATTTGCTATCTCTAACCTCAGCCACCTCGCCAGTAACCCCTCCTCCCTTTATCTATAACCTCAGCCACCATGCCAGTAACCCCTCCTCCCTTTCTGCATAACCTCAGCCGCCATGCCAGTAACCCCTCCTCCCTTTATCTCTAACCTCAGCCGCCATGCCAGTAACCCCTCCTCCCTTTATCTATAACCTCAGCCACCATGCCAGTAACCCCTCCTCCCTTTCTGTATAACCTCAGCCGCCATGCCAGTAACCCCTCCTCCCTTTATCTCTAACCTCAGCCGCCATGCCAGTAACCCCTCCTCCCTTTATCTATAACCTCAGCCGCCATGCCAGTAACCCCTCCTCCCTTTATCTCTAACCTCAGCCGCCATGCCAGTAACCCCTCCTCCCTTTATCTATAACCTCAGCCGCCATGCCAGTAATCCCTCTTCGTTACAGACTTTCATTACGTTCTTTCCTCCAATATCTTTCCTTCGTCTCTATATTTTTTTCCCAGTTCAAGATTTTCTCGCGAACCATACCCCTCATCCATCCCTGTTTTTCTCCCAGGAGAGCCTCCACATATCTGTCTACACCAGCCATCTCCTTCGTTCCAATCCTATTGTTTCTTTCTATATACACTGATCTCTCCCATCAACTTTCTATCTTCGCTATGTATTTCCTCCTCATTCACTATCCTTCATCATCATCATCACGTTACTTCTCTCTCCCAACCATTCATCTTCGTTTCTTTCATATATTTTTCTTCCAGTTGGGTTCGTCTTGTTATCTTGATTAATACCCATACATGTCTCCCATCATCTCTGTCGTGGAGTCACTCCCTCATCTC
>NC_092241.1:54810416-54822916 GCF_036320965.1 Panulirus ornatus
GAGTAATGTGGCAGTTGAGGGAATAATTGGTATGCATGGGGTGTTCAGTGTTGTAAATGGAAATGGTGAAGAGCTTGTAGATTTATGTGCTGAAAAAGGACTGATGATTGGGAATACCTGGTTTAAAAAGCGAGATATACATAAGTATACTTATGTAAGTAGGAGAGATGGCCAGAGAGCGTTATTGGATTACGTGTTAATTGACAGGCGTGCGAAAGAGAGACTTTTGGATGTTAATGTGCTGAGAGGTGCAACTGGAGGGATGTCTGACCATTATCTTGTGGAGGCTAAGGTGAAAATTAGTATGGGTTTTCAGAAAAGAGGAGTGAATGTTGGGGTGAAGAAGGTGGTGAGAGTGAGTGAGCTTGGGAAGGAGACCTGTGTGGGGAAGTACCAGGAGAGACTGTGTACAGAATGGAAAAAGGTGAGAACAATGGAAGTAAGGGGAGTGGGGGAGGAATGGGATGTATTTAGGGAATCGGTGATGGATTGCGCAAAAGATGCTTGTGGCATGAGAAGAGTGGGAGGTGGGCTGTTTAGAAAGGGTAGTGAGTGGTGGGATGAAGAAGTAAGAGTATTAGTGAAAGAGAAGAGAGAGGCATTTGGACGATTTGTGCAGGGAAAAAATGCAATTGAGTGGGAGAAGTATAAAAGAAAGAGACAGGAGGTCAAGAGAAAGGTGCAAGAGGTGAAAAAAAGGGCAAATGAGAGTTGGGGTGAGAGACTATCAGTAAATTTTAGGGAGAATAAAAAGATGTTCTGGAAGGAGGTAAATAGGGTGCGTAAGACAAGGGAGCAAATGGGAACTTCAGTGAAGGGCGTAAATGGGGAGGTGATAACAAGTAGCGGTGATGTGAGAAGGAGATGGAATGAGTATTTTGAAGGTTTGTTGAATGTGTCTGATGACAGATTGGCAGATATAGGGTGTTTTGGTCGAGGTGGTGTGCAAAGTGAGAGGGTTAGGGAAAATGATTTGGTAAACAGAGAAGAGGTAGTAAAAGCTTTGCGGAAGATGAAAGCCGGCAAGGCAGCAGGTTTGGATGGTATTGCAGTGGAATTTATTAAAAAGGGGGGTGACTGTATTGTTGACTGGTTGGTAAGGTTATTTAATGTATGTATGACTCATGGTGAGGTGCCTGAGGATTGGCGGAATGCGTACATAGTGCCATTGTACAAAGGCAAAGGGGATAAGAGTGAGTGCTCAAATTACAGAGGTATAAGTTTGTTGAGTATTCCTGGTAAATTATATGGGAGGGTATTGATTGAGAGGGTGAAGGCATGTACAGAGCATCAGATTGGGGAAGAGCAGTGCGGTTTCAGAAGTGGTAGAGGATGTGTGGATCAGGTGTTTGCTTTGAAGAATGTATGTGAGAAATACTTAGAAAAGCAAATGGATTTGTATGTAGCATTTATGGATCTGGAGAAGGCATATGATAGAGTTGATAGAGATGCTCTGTGGAAGGTATTAAGAATATATGGTGTGGGAGGAAAGTTGTTAGAAGCAGTGAAAAGTTTTTATCGAGGATGTAAGGCATGTGTACGTGTAGGAAGAGAGGAAAGTGATTGGTTCTCAGTGAATGTAGGTTTGCGGCAGGGGTGTGTGATGTCTCCATGGTTGTTTAATTTGTTTATGGATGGGGTTGTTAGGGAGGTAAATGCAAGAGTCCTGGAAAGAGGGGCAAGTATGAAGTCTGTTGGGGATGAGAGAGCTTGGGAAGTGAGTCAGTTGTTGTTCGCTGATGATACAGCGCTGGTGGCTGATTCATGTGAGAAACTGCAGAAGCTGGTGACTGAGTTTGGTAAAGTGTGTGGAAGAAGAAAGTTAAGAGTAAATGTGAATAAGAGCAAGGTTATTAGGTACAGTAGGGGTGAGGGTCAAGTCAATTGGGAGGTGAGTTTGAATGGAGAAAAACTGGAGGAAGTGAAGTGTTTTAGATATCTGGGAGTGGATCTGTCAGCGGATGGAACCATGGAAGCGGAAGTGGATCATAGGGTGGGGGAGGGGGCGAAAATTTTGGGAGCCTTGAAAAATGTGTGGAAGTCGAGAACATTATCTCGGAAAGCAAAAATGGGTATGTTTGAAGGAATAGTGGTTCCAACAATGTTGTATGGTTGCGAGGCGTGGGCTATGGATAGAGATGTGCGCAGGAGGATGGATGTGCTGGAAATGAGATGTTTGAGGACAATGTGTGGTGTGAGGTGGTTTGATCGAGTAAGTAACGTAAGGGTAAGAGAGATGTGTGGAAATAAAAAGAGCGTGGTTGAGAGAGCAGAAGAGGGTGTTTTGAAATGGTTTGGGCACATGGAGAGAATGAGTGAGGAAAGATTGACCAAGAGGATATATGTGTCGGAGGTGGAGGGAACGAGGAGAAGAGGGAGACCAAATTGGAGGTGGAAAGATGGAGTGAAAAAGATTTTGTGTGATCGGGGCCTGAACATGCAGGAGGGTGAAAGGAGGGCAAGGAATAGAGTGAATTGGAGCGATGTGGTATACAGGGGTTGACGTGCTGTCAGTGGATTGAATCAAGGCATGTGAAGCGTCTAGGGTAAACCATGGAAGGCTGTGTAGGTATGTATATTTGCGTGTGTGGACGTATGTACATGTGTATGGGGGGGGGGGGGTTGGGCCATTTCTTTCGTCTGTTTCCTTGCGCTACCTCGCAAACGCGGGAGACAGCGACAAAGTATGAAAAAAAAAAAAAAAAAAATATATATATATATATATATATATATATATATATATATATATATATATATATGTATATATATATATATATATATATATATATATATATATATATATATATATATATATATATTGATTGATAACAAACATACATAAGCACGATATACATGGACATCAAAGCCATTCTTATTTTTCGTCACTTAGATAAAAGAAAATTATGAACCATTGTTCGATGGCATGAAACAACTGAAAGAATAATGAAAAAAAAATTAGTACTCCGATATAGATGAATGGGTTAGGAATCGAGTCGACAGACTGAGGCAGATAGATAGATAGATTAACAAACAGATAGACTGACATTCTTTGGTTAGATATTTATTTTGCCAGACAAAGCGATTATTTTTTTGGAATTAGTGATATTCATCGACTGTCAAAAGCATTAACGTCAGAGAGATTCGTATTCGTGAGGTGATGGTGTGTTTGCCATCTGTTCGTGCGTTACTGTGGCTTTTGATGAGTTGATGAACTGCTATGATAAGGTGATGAGATGAAGTCTCTATTGTACGAGGAGGGAGTTTTACACTCGTAGGGCCCCATCTTTCGACCATTCTCTTCTCTCATACAACTTCATATATATATATACGTTATCTCTGTGTATGTGAGTGGAATTCCTTTTGTTTATGTGTTAATTGTGCGCTCCATCTTCGATGAGGTGACAGTGGTTGAAGTGTATTGATGCGTTCTCTCTTTATTGATGGTGTGGTGATCGTGTGTTATATGGTCATCAACCATTGATGGTAGGGTGGGGTGTATTGATGGTAGGGGGGTGTATTGATGGTAGGGGGGGTGTATTGATGATTATTTCCTGTGTCTCTGGTTCAGCGTTGATGATCATGAGGTGTTGATGTGTCGATTAAGTGAAATTACAGATAGTGCGGTTAAAAGGTTTTCATATGAATAATGCTGTGTAAATATATATATATATATATATATATATATATATATATATATATATATATATATATATATATATATATATATATATTATCCCTAGGGATAAGGGAGAAAGAATACTTCCGTATTCCCTGCATGTCGTAGAAGGCGACTGAAAGGGGAGGGAACAGGGGAGGGGCTGGAAATCCTCCCCTCTCGTTTTTAATTTTCCAAAAGAAGGAACAGAGAAGGGGGCCAAGTGAGGACTTCCCTCAAAGGCTCAGTCCTTTGTTCTTAACGCTACCTCGCTAATGCAGGACATGGCGAATAGTATGAAAAAAAAAGGAAAGAAAAAATCATATATATATATATATATATATATATATATATATATATATGCCATCCTTTTAGGCGATAGATATTGATATTAGTTAAGAAAGATAACCAGGTGTGCAGTACTGTTATTGACAAAAATGTTCAAAAGAGACAAATGAATTCCTCAAAGTGAGACACACAGATCCAATTTCAAACTCTGGGAAATCTGACTAGAAATTCATCAAATCATATTAAGTCAATTAAATCATATACATTTTTTTTCTGTACAACGTTTGAGACTTAATGCAAATGCTAATTGTATCACAGAGTTCTATTGTGAGTCTCACAACCTAAGGCTGCGTTTTATATTTCCCCGACCGTGTTCATATAAACCCAGATACAAGACTTGGATCTGGTAATTCCCGTATTAGCGTATGTTCCGTGTTATATACTGTCGCCTAAGTCAGATATGCTGAGTAGATTTTTCAGTGCCTAAGACACACACACACACACACACACACACACACACACACACACACACACACACACACACACACACACACCTACACACACACACCTACATATAAACACACACACACACACACACACACACACACACACACACACACACACACACACCTCTGGACAAAACTCCCATACCATTTCCGACTTTGATTTCCAAAACGATCGTTTCCGTGTGACCCATGGAAGGTCACTGCACACACCAGCAGACTCCAATATATATTGCAATACTGGCAACACCTGCTGACTGGCGTGTCAAAGTCATATTTGCTGTTTTGGCGCTTTGGTGGTTGTTTGAAGTGCGGGTGTTGATCAGCCGTCGATTATGGGGCGGCGAGGTGGTAGATGAAACACACTTTCGCACCTCAATGACTTAGATGATGATGAAGAACAGGAAAGTTAAGACTAAGCCTCTCTGAGGTACCTTCTATTTCAGTGTCATGTCTCCGAAGATGGGTGGGGAAGGAGCCTTCTGCTGTACTATCCTGTCTCCATCTATAATGGTATGCAGGAGTACATGGGATGGACAGAGAACAGGACACCTGATGGTCTATGATGAGGTCATCTGCTGTACATTAGGTCCCACATAATAGTGGAAATCGGCGAGTAAAGCCTAAGACACCTCCCTATCCACCTTGCCTTCTGTTTCAACGGTCAGCAGGGAAAAAAATAAGGAAAAAAAAAGAAACTTTAATTAGTATGGGGGAAACCTACTGCCTTGGAAGTTTTATAGGAAAGTGTGAAAGGACAAAAATAAAGGTGTCTTGACACTTTGAAGATTACGGTCTTAGAGCTGAATTCTGAAACAGAAAGACCGAGTAGAATGATAAAAGGTCATTGATAGGCAAGATCACATACTGATAACAGATATCAGTGAAGTACTACTGGTTTAGATCTGATATGAAGTTATTATTCTAGTTTTAATAATTAAGACATTATTCTAGATTTCATATGAAGGCATTATTCTAGATTTGATAATGAAGGCATTGTTCTAGGTTTCATATGAAGGCATTACTGGTCAGTGAACAACATCTCGAGGTTGTTAATGCCAGTGTTCATCCACTTTGCATGTGAGAGAACACTTCCGTCCATGTTGCTTTTCCATCGTCTTCCTATGACCCTCGACCCTTTATGTGTGGTTATTGATGACCTGTTTCTTGCGTGAGGAAATTCGCGCATGGTGTGTCGTCGAAATCGTCTGACATCTTGAAAAACTTTAAAAGTCTTTGACACCTGGCTTATTCCCGAAGGAGATTCTATTTTGGTTCTTCTTCTTTGGACGTGTTCTAGTTTTTCTTCATTGATGGGGATTTGCTGACCAGAACTGGACAGCTTCACGCTATCGTCCAAATTTACCCTCAACACTCCACTACTTTCTTTTATTTCCTCATGTCTGCCTTCAGTCTCCCAGACAAGCTACAAATCAGTCTTGTTCCCCCAGGAAGATGTTTGAGGTGAAACCCCTTCCCTCCTCACTCAGCTGAGACCTGGAGTAAGTGCCGTTCTGCGTTGACCTGGGGGAGAGAGAGAGAGAGAGAGGGGGGCAGGTGGAGGGGAAAGCCTCCGGAGACAGATGGTTCATTTTAACCTTCGGTTGTACATTAAAGTTTGATAGCATCTTCTTGCTTCGAGAAATGCTAATGGATAGGATATCGATACCCAGGGGAACATCTGGCCGAGAGAGAGAGAGAGAGAGGGAGAGAGGGAGAGAGAGAGAGAGAGAGAGAGAGAGAGAGAGAGAGAGAGAGAGAGAGAGAGAGAGAGAGAGAGAGGGAGTGAATGTGAGGAACGAGAGATGCAATCAGGGTAGAGGAGAGAGAGGAAGGAAGATGGTGAAGAGGAAGGAGCTGACGGAGGAGTCGACATGAGCCACAATGTACTGGAGGTTTTAGCGTTAGGAAGAACACACGACCCAGGAGAGAGACAGTGAGGGAGGCAGACAACGGAGACGTGTCAACCCGAGACACTGTTGTCCTCGGAGACCACTCGGGATCTCTGTACACTCTGGGGTAATTAATGACCTCCGACCCACCGATCGCCTGAATATGGTTAATTAATCTCTTCCTGAATTAGACCATCATTGGCCAGTTACATAACGACAGTAAGGGGCAGTTGAGTTAGGACGCAACATTTACTATAATTATATTTCTAAAGGAATTATTCCCTTTTATAAGTACTTGAAACCTTTTACCCTTAAGGATTAATCTTTGGCGTCGTGTTAACCAAATGCCTGTAGACTTCGAGCAGTGAATCTCTTACGGGGTAAAAATATAGGCTATTGAAAGACAAGTTCTGCAACATTACAGCTTTATCGATACCGTCAGATGTTTTTTTAAGAGTATCTGTAACACGTCTGGCATCAGCGTGAAGCCTTTGCGTCTATAGAGAGAACTACATGGGGTCCTTCATTTTTTCCCTCCTTCCCACTGGCTTGCTTCTTTGCCCAGTTATCATTTCCGTGTTCTTGTATCTGGATTTTCTCAAACCTGATTTGGGTTCCTTTGATAACAATGAGTCCAGTGAGAACCGTGCCACATACTCCGTGGTCTTTGAGAGGGAGTCAGACACAGAGAGGGTCAGTATAGTTACCGATAACCTACAATGAAAGACTCGACTCGTCAGATGGATCCTGAAAATCTGTTTATCTTTTGCTCGGCAGTTGGTTGGATATCACACGGCTGACTGTGATCAACTCAAGGGCCCAGATGTTCTTGCCAAGCTGACATTGCTTTTCAAAACATTCCTGTAACTATTTTTTTTCTTTTCAGCTTCAAAATGCGTAGTTTTTCACTGGTTTACAATATATGGTCTTGGTTTTGGCTCTGTCTATAACCAGTTTGAGAATTATTTCAATGTAGGTTTGGATTCTTCTCTGATAATCATATATGTTCTTGGATATCATATCAGGTTATTCCTATCTTGTCATCGTCAACAGTTTTAGAATTTAGAATGAAGGCCTCGTTATAGATCCTTGATGTACACTGTACAAAGACTTGGGTCGCGTACTGAAGATTGGAAGACTTGGGTCACGTACTGAAGATTGGAAGGCTTGGGTCACGTACTGAAGACTCGGTCTCGTACTAAAGACTTGGAAGACTTGGGTCACGTACTGAAGACTTGGGTCACATACTGAAGAATTGGGTCAACTTGGGTCTAGTACTAAGGCCTTACTACTACTGCTACTACTACTACTCTCTCTCTCTCTCTCTCTCTCTCTCTCTCTCTCTCTCTCTCTCTGTCTCTCTCTCTCTCTCTCCAGAAAGCCACCGGAGTTTTCATGTAGTTGTGTGAGTCATTTCCAGTATGATGAACTCTCATTTATTGCCACATTAATTCGTCATAAGGGACTTTATCAAAGGCCTTCTGGATGTCCAGAGAAATTGTCCGATGCTATATTTCTATCCCAGCCGACATACACACACACTCATATATATATATATATATATATATATATATATATATATATATATATATATATATATATATATATATATATATATTGTTGAGTCATTCCAGAGCATTATAAGATAGGATCTACTGACAAGGAAGCCATGGTTCATTAGTAGTTTGATATATTCCCAAGATATTTATGATTCCACTTTGACTCATAGTTTTCACGATTCTCTCGCGAATTCTGAAGGTGAGGCTAATTGCACCATATGATTCGATGCACATGTCTCTCCACCTCTCACCTTTCCCATCCCCAGGCACCTTCCCATCTGGTGATGATTGACTGAAAAGTTTTCAGTTGAGGAAAGGTCATTTTCGTTCTTCTAATTTGAATGGGAAAAAAAGAGACTAGTCAGTAATGGTGAGGTGGTAAAATATGCTTGCCATGTGATGACTGATAATGTAGGTTTTACTGACGTGTGTGTATAAGAGTGGTTTTGTTGAATACGTATTTCTAGTGCCTTTCTATACGTAACTACCAATTATAATTACTGTACGGGGAAGGTAGTTTGTACTCTGCAGGGGGGAGATGGCTTAAGATGAGATGCTGGGAGTATTTCCATTGGTTGGGATAGACAGTGCGGAGCTTATCCGGTGGGTAAGAACGACTGACTGGGAGGGCTCAAAGGTGTTATTCTGTCAGTGGCAGATGGGATGGTGTGTGTGTGTGTGTGGTGGAGAGCACACATGGTGTCGAGGAGGGAGGGAACAGTTGCTTCTTTGTGCATGGCGGAGGTGGTGGTGGTGGGTGAGTGCCTTGCAAGGCCGAAGACTGAGGCAAGAAAATCAGTTAAAAGATGGTGGGTGTGAGGAACGTGGATGATGAAAAAAATATGATAATGGGACATACGCCTATGATGAGTTATACACCCAAATGATGAGTTATACACTAATAGATCATGAATATACATGATGGTTATATATATCCAATACATATAATAAAACATGAGTTATACACCTATAATTCATGAATATATTTATTTATATATCCAATATATATTATAAAACTGGAGTTATACACCTATAGATTATGAATGAATCATTACACCGAGAAACTTGAACTTGTTTATGCAAAATGTGTTCACGTGAACACTGTTCACACACACACACACACACACACACACACACACACACTGATGGGTTTCTGTCATATAGAAGCATTCTCCAAAAAGGGAGGGAAATCAGCCGTGGCCTGACATCAAAACGAGTGAGATCAAAGGTTGGGCCAACACGAGACTGAAAGCCATTTTGTACATTAGATATATCCAGGTATGTCAATATATCGATCACAGGATCTGTCACACACACACACACACACACACACACACACACACACACACACACACACACACACACACACACCTGGCACAGGCCGTGGTTACTTGGCATAGGCAGGTGTGTGTGTGTGTGTGTGCATACATAAACGTAAAAAGATTAAGAGACGGGGCAACACAAATGTAATACACACACACACACACACACACACACACACACACACACACACACACACACACACACACACACTCACTCACTCACTCACTACTCACTCACACTTATACATATATATTTTTCATGTTGAAGGCTCCAGTCACGGACAAAAGTCCACGTCAAAGCCTGGCCTTACTTGAAATATAGAGAGAATTATGAAACGGAATAAAGAAAAGAAGGGAAAGAAGTATTTACGAATTTTTCAGAAAGTGAAAGACATGTCTTTTGAAGTGTGTCATGTCATAGTTATTGGGAAAGGCATGAGAAGGTAGAGAGTTTGAAAGCTTCGACGTGTAGGGAAAGAAGCAGGTAACAAAACGGTCCACACTTGAGTTGCCGATGGCCACACCATAATATGACGCAGCAGCTTGCCGAGGATTGCGTGGTCTAGCTAGTGGTGGGGGGCACACAAGCGGCCAGCTCTCGGGAGCAAAAATCAAAGTAATACTTATAGAAAAGGGAAAGTGAACCAACATTGCGGCGTAAGGCAAGAGGGTTAAGTTTGGAAGTTTGCTTGAGACAGTTTATAAGGTGGACTGTTTTCAACTCAACGCATATATATATATATATATATATATATATATATATATATATATATATATATATATATATATATATATATATATATTTATATATATATATATATATATATATATATATATATATATATATATATATATATATATATATATATATATATATATATTTCTTTCTTTTTCTTTCTTTGGCAGATCATAGATATATATAGTTATATGAAAAAAAAACACAACTCGGAGAG
The DNA here is from genome assembly GCF_036320965.1 of Panulirus ornatus. Lineage (NCBI taxonomy): Eukaryota > Metazoa > Arthropoda > Malacostraca > Decapoda > Palinuridae > Panulirus > Panulirus ornatus. The sequence continues at coordinate 54,820,589 of NC_092241.1, forward strand.
CGGAATATCAGATATTTTTTTTTTCAAATTCTCTCCTGTCACGACCATCCGGGGTAGAACAGTGCTATTCTAATTGGCGTGTCGAGCCAGTGAACCCCCCCCCCCCCCTTTGTGCACTGTATGCCATAAATACGCTCATTTTTAACGAGGGAAATTATCAGCGGGATCAAATTTTTGTCATCTGTGTTTGAGGCTGTCCGAGTTTTATTTCTTTCTTTTTTTTTTCCCTAATATCATCGTCATTGTGTTGTGTGCGATCGAACTCTTTTGAAAAGGATGTGATCCTCCACATTGTAGAGGCTATTGGCATGTGCAGGTTTTCACGAACACGTTCACAGGACTGGATCCTGTTGGATTCAATTCAGCAGATTTTTTTTCTTTTGTTTTTTTCGTATCCCTTGATATTTTCCCCTCTGATGGCTGGTCAAATCTGATCTTTTTAGCTAAAGACCAGCAACCGATGATAGACATTGCATGTCAAAGAGCCTGGAGAAAACTGGTTATTTCACAGATCAAAGCAGGTTACGTATATATTTTCCTTTCCTCCTTGAATCACTTACGCTATATTTTTTTCCCCCCCAAACGTATGTTATAGCAACTTCATTTACTATCTTTGATTTTTCTTTTTATTATGTTAAAGATAAGGGTTTTAAGTTCTAAGTCGGAGAACTTTCAGTGAATATGCGTTCTCTCTCTCTCTCTCTCTCTCTCTCTCTCTCTCTCTCTCTCTCTCTCTCTCTCTCTCTCTCTCTCTCTCTCTCTCTCTCCTACTGGAGCACGTGTCCAAGACATGATACTACAACTACATGCCTCAGCACCACGCCACAGCCAATGAGCACCGAGCGCTCTACATTGCACGTCCGCATCCATACGTTACCCCGCCTCAGCCGACTACGTACAGATCCTTTTCGCCCTCTCCAATAACCTCTCCACACGCTCATGAAGATGATGGTATGGATTGAAATGGAAATGTTCCGGCAACGCTTGGAGGTATCTCGCACAACCTCCGTCATGTCCTACCCTAATATTGGAGGCTGAAATGAACCATGGAGGGTGGATGAGTGGGCATAGGTCATTGGCGCGTTGAGAAGGGTGTGGCGAAAGAGGTCATCGCCTGTGAGGGTAAAGATGGATGTGCTTGATGGTTTAGTTGTCCCGCCTGTATTGTAAGAGTCGTGGGCCCTATGTACAAAAGAGCGGAAGAAGGTGAATGCGGTGGAAATGAAATGCTTGAGGGCAATATGTTGTATGAGAAGAGTTCATCGTGTTAGGAGAGGAGACAGTGTAAGCAAAGGCTGTGGTAATTAGCTGAATATGGCGGAGAAAGCTGGACTAGTTGTGCTGAAATGGTTTAGACGTATGGAGAGGAGGAGTGTGGAGCGACTCACGAGATATTTATGTGTTAGAAGTGGAGGGAGCAAGGATAAGGGGGAAAATCTAGAACGAAATGGAATGATGGAGTGCATTTTGAATCATCGTACCCTGAATATGCAGGAGGATGAAAGGCGTGTATGGGATAAAGCGAATTGAAGCGATGTGTTATACAGGGGACAACGTGCTGGCAGTATGATGAATCAGGACGTGAAGTAGTCAGAGAAAACCACCGAAAGATCTGTGGAACTTGCCTGTGGATGGGATACGAGTGAAGGAGGCTGTTCTTCGTCCATTCCTTGTGTTTCCTCACTAACGCTGGAAAAAGAAAACAGGTTCAAAGAATAATGTATTTAAATGACTTTTATGGAAAGATCTAATACTCTTAGATGCAAAGATGAATACTCTTAGATTCAGTAGAGACACTGCAGCCTGTCAGCAAGCATTTTGCATTGGGACTATACCTCCTGTCTCTAGACTTGGGAATGCCATCACTTGGCACTGGTTACAGCCATGTTGTCTCCTCCAACCAGAGCCGCTCAGCTCTGGAATCACCGTAAGACCACAACCAACTTCAGGGAAGGCGAGCCACTTGTCCACATTGTCGAAGCTGGCGTTATTAGACCACCACCAGATACTCCAACTAAGAGAGTTCATTTGCCCGTAAGCGCAGACTTGCCTCGATCTCTGGACTTCATCGAGACTATAGTGTTCTTGAAACATAATTAACCAGACTAATTACGAACATGTAGCAAGTCGCTTATTGCTTTACCGTAGGAGCGGAACCTTAAACCAAGAGACACTGGCTCCTGTCTGCAGCACTTTCCTCACTCATTACCTCATACGATTCCGTGAGGTGATTACTGGACCTTCAGCACAGCAGCGTTTTACGAAATGGTCAGTGAAGTGCTCCACACTGACAACGATCCGTCATATAACCCAGTAACTCACCCCAGA
>NC_092241.1:54827916-54847916 GCF_036320965.1 Panulirus ornatus
TAAAGGATCAGTCCTGCCTCTCTTATGCTACACCCACCTGCAAATGTCATTTGAACCCATTCTCTGTCATTACGAAGCTTCATTCCGTGTCCAGCTCGCGGCAAGCGTGTGTGTGTGTGTCTGTGTGTGTGTGTGTGTGTGTGTGTGTGTGTGTGTGTGTGTGTGTGTTTACAAAGTTCCTCTCGCTAGTCATCCCTGGTGGTGGGAGGCCTCTGCTGGCCAGACCAGCCAGGTGAACATGACAGTGGTGACGTTCATAGTGTAATTGCATTCTCTTTTCTTTTTTTTTTTCAATTCATTTAGAGCCACATTGGAAATTTGTTGCTCCTCCTCTTCCTGCTGACTCGGAGCGAAAATATGTTCACTATTTTCGTGTTTTGGACTCGTCAACTTTGCCATTTTTGGCTTTTTTTTTTTTTTCTTTTTTAAGCATTTATGTATCGTAAAAATTTCTACACGTAAGTATGGTGTATAGATTTTTGTGTTTTTTCGTCATGGTGTTGAAGCTGGGTGTTCTTGTTAGCCAGTCAGCCTGTGATTGTTCTTGGTGCACTGTTTCCTGTGGTCTGCAGCTTTGGTATATTTGCTTTATAGTGTAGGAGACCAGGCAGGTGAGGCATAGTTTAAGGTGGATCAGATGAATTGTTTGTGGAGTATATATATATATATATATATATATATATATATATATATATATATATATATATATATATGTGTGTGTGTGTGTGTGTGTGTGTGTGTGTGTACTAAAAAGAGAAAATCACACTTAAACTGAAAGTAATGAAAGGAAGGAAAAGGCATAGAAAATAACAGGCTAGTCAAAACTTAGTTTATTCTTTCTGTAGAAGACAAAGCTCAAAATATTGACTTGAATAAGATAGAAATTGTAACGACTGAGGGATTGTGGAATATCTAGTATTCTATGTGTGATCCAAACTGATTTCAATATTCAAGCAATAGTTTTCTTGTGTATTCACGAAGTCATTAGGTTGTTTTTGTAGGTTCGGTTCTGGATGGACGTGGATTCGAAGCCTTGAAGTTGAGCTTGGAATGATGGTTCATTGCCTGTATATCTCAGTGAATAAATTGATAGTTGGCCTTCAGAGTGGGCTGGCTGAGAGAGAGAGAGAGAGAGAGAGAGAGAGAGAGAGAGAGAGAGAGAGAGAGAGAGAGAGAGAGAGAGAGAGAGATCGTACATAAATCTTCTCTTGTGTTCACAGACCCCCCGAAGTCTTGACATGGGTCGTAGGCCATTCCCTGAAACGAAACTTTGGAACAAAGTCTTGGGCTTGATTCGCGTCAGGTTCGACCATTGCTTTCGTCTTACAAAATAATTTTGGACGAGTTCGAAAACTGCAGTATCTGCATTATCTTGTGGTGGGGGTGGGGGTGTGGTGGTGGGGGGGGGGAGTGTTTTCGAGTTGCTAATGATTCAGCAGTGACGTAATGATGAATGACTCAGCAGTGACCTAATAGTGACGATGATTCGTCAGTCATGTCATGAAGGCTACTGGAAGGTGAAGCATTGTGACCCTGGCTTTGATCTGTGTTTAGTGTGGTCTTGTGAGCAAAGAAAATGGGAACTTTTGGAGGAGGAGTCTTCCAGTATCCAGTACAACAAAGAAAGTTAATCGAGATAGAAAGCTTACACAAACAGATAATTAACTGAGAACATTCAACCAATGATGCTTTACATATATGTATATATGTGTGCCTGTGTGTGTGTGTGTGTGTGTGTGTGTGTGTGTGTGTGTGTGTTCTCTTGCCATTTCCAGATCACAGTGCGGCTGTGATGCAATTAAGCATTTTCTACAGAGTCTTGTCTGATATCATTTTGGAAATCAAACGTAAAATCATTAGGAGGAATTTTGAAGAGCAACTCAGAGAGCTATGTACTTTTTCAGATAATGAATCTTTTTTTTTTTTTTTACACAGGAAAGAATAGATATTTGGTGGAACTTGTGAAGGAAAGATGTATAAAAGTTCTTGTTCTAAAAAAATATAGTAAGAGAAAAAGGTTTTAGTTATCTGGAACGATAAGGAATGAAATAGAAAATTAATTAAAGGGCAAATGGCCCTCAAGCAGTCAGGTTCATCCTGTAAGGTTGGTCGATGGAAGGATACCTAGATGATGTTATGGTACCAGAATATATATATATATATATATATATATATATATATATATATATATATATATATATATATATATATATATATATGGCGTTCATGAGGTGGCCTTAATTAAAGGTTCAGTCGCTAGTGTCAGCTAATATAAGAAATTATAATTACACAAGTAATGATATTGATTATGACACTGCTGATCATCATCGTTTGTAATAGATTAAGTCATACTTTTACCTGTGATTACCGGCCAATCATTAATGACTGGCAGAGGAAAATTACAGTTTTATCAGCAAAATGTCGAAGGATTGAAAATGTGACGAGTCTCCTCCTGTATCCTGCATAACCCTGATTTTGAGTCTCCTGTATAACCCCGATTTTGAGCATCTGTTTACGAGAAGACCCCATCCAAAAAACATTATCATTTATGGTTAGGAAAATCGTGTGAGCGGTTGACCAATGTCCATAGCGGTAATCTGACGGGATTCGAGGCAAATACAACACATTTGCCCATATGATTAAGGAACCATTATTTCCCTAGAACTAACGGGATTATATTTCCCTCTATTTTTGATCCTCTGAATCGAAGGGATAGAGAGAGGGCTACACAATTAGGGCTGGGAGATGAGGCAGGTCTGCCCTCCCGCTAAGGGTGTATGGTAAAGGAACCACGATAACAAAATCCCACAATTTCTTCAATAAAGTCCTTGAGCATTATCCCACTCAGCGATGACTCGGGGATGTACCTACCGTTCACATACCTTAGGAGATCTGGACGAATAATTTGCTGGAAATTACTAACGTAATTTACAAGCTGTAGACGCCAAATTAATAAGGGAAAAAAACAGCAAAAACGATGCAGTTGAGTGCAAGAAGGAGACTAATGTCATTTGCAAGCCGTAGACGCCAAATTATTAAATGAAAATCACAAGAGCGATGCTGTCAGGTAAGGTTGATTGCCAGAACAGAGAGCATGGTCGTGACCAGAGTGGCTAGGAATTGAAACTGTCATCTTCACTACACTCGTTAAGGCGTCTGGCATTTGAGGCATTCGGCGCAACGACTGAAATCTGAAATTGCCATCTTCATTACACAATTCGAGATCTGATATGGCCTTCCCCTTCACCACACACGGTGTAACCAGAAACGACTGAAAATATTGCATTTCGAGCCAAAGTAAAATCTTCACACGTCTAACGTTGTATCAAGTAGAAAATAATGATGTTTAATTCCATGGTATTTTTCGTGAGTCTATAACACTCCTGTACTATACTTTGCACCAAGTAATTCATGTGGATCTTATTATGAAGAGTAGCTTTATCTTGGAAAACGAATGAGATGTGATGAGAGATTTTTCAGCGGACCATAACAAAGTCACAGAACAAGAGGGTTGCCGTTTTTTTTGTTTTCTTTTTCCTTTTGCTGAGCTCGCGCTACGAAGCTTAAACCCTTCGAGCTGTCTTTGCGCGGAAGGTAGACGGTTCATAGAGAGACGATAGATGAAGACAGTTAAAAGATTACGTACAAGATGGGTTATTAACCACTTGCCAGTTTGTGTAGAAACGCACATAATGGACCCCACGTAAGTCACTTATATTTACTATTAATGTGTTACACCTACAGTGTTTCTCAAGACGTGGAAGCATAGACCCATAGACGTAGATGACAAATATGTCTACAATTTCTACAATAGATAGATGATACCCACTGTACAGATGATAAAAAGAAAACGGATAAGAACTTGCAACAAAACTTGCACAAGAGGAGTGGAAAGTTATTCCTTAGATGTCTTCAGTCAAATTAGATCCAGGGAGAATAAATCTCGTGAGACAAGATACATTCCACCGTTTCATGTCATCTACGTAATGTTGGGGAATCTAATATCATTTACGTAATGTTGTTGGGGAATCTAATATCATCTACGTAATGTTGGGGAATCTAATATCATTTACGTAATGTTGTTGGGGAATCTAATATCATCTACGTAATGTTGGGGAATCTAATATCATCTACGTAATGTTGTTGGGGAATCTAATATATATATATATACATGTTTTGAACGGATGCCGCCGGAGTTCAAGTTGTATTTACGGTGTTTCATGAATGCGATGTTTATGTTTGGCATACAAGTTGTATTAGCGAGGGACAGAAGAGAGAGAGAGGAAAAGAAATTCTGCATTATGCAGATTGCATGCAAATGCAGACAGGTAAATTATTAGGTACGGAAAGAAAAATTACTGATTAAACACGGAGGAAAGTCACATAATTGGCAGAAAATGATGATAGATTATAGGTAATAATAAACCCATTTTTCTGAGCCTTTATTAAAGAAATATTTCCAGATGCTGAAATTGGACAACTATTACATAGGTAAGGTCTTGCAATCACTACCTACATACGTCTAGAAAGTCATAAAACCAGAATCTAGATGACGCAAGATTAACATGCATATAATTACAAGAAATATGCTGGTTTTGCAACCATCCATGGAACTCGTGTGGTAAACGTATGCTAATTAATTAATGTTTAAAAAGAATCAATTTACTCGAAGCTCAACTGTTTCAGGGAATACATGTGCAAGTTAATATAATCCCCTGGACCCCTTTCAACACATTCACATTCAAGAGTCTCTCTTCAACACGCCTATCAGTTTATATTTAAAACAGTCATGCCCTCTTCTCAACTGTCCTACTTAACGTAATAGCTTCGAGGCTGCGTCCACTCGGTAGCATGGTAAGGTGATCAGTGCGGGATGGCCTTCGCTTATAGGCGCGGTCCGGTAACATAATACATATGTTACATATATGTAAACTACGAATAGTTTATTGTACAAAAAAAATATTGATTTGATATAGATAAATTTGATTTCTCTAAATACGACACCAGAAGCAATTATTTTTTTTGAGATGAAGAAAAAAAATTTTTGGTCATTTTTTTTTTAGCTTTATTTATATTCATGATGGACTGCGTCACGTCTTGTCACCACGTCCTGACCACCGCCAGGGTTACGCCTCTGCCCCCCCCCCCTTACCTGCGGACGCTGTGGCCAGAATGTAAAATTAATTTCACTTATCATAAATAATCTCCTGTTGAAGACACAGTGTCATGTGATAGACACTATGGCTGTGATAGACACTATGGAGTGTATTAATGACCCAATATTTTTTTATGTTAGCTGAGACGGCACGGGCAACTGAGGCCCTAATCAATGCCATCTCATTAACGCATTACACACACACACACACACACACACACTGGACTTATCAGTACAATACTAGTATAATAAGAGATGCGAAGGTGTTAAAAGATGCGAAGGTGATTCGCTTGGTGGATGATGTTGAAGCTCTTAATGACCCTGGTAGTTGATATAGACTTGAACTCCAAACACCCAACTAACTAACCAGCCTAAATGATCCACATGCATACTGAGAGTGTACGTGGTCTTCAGATTATAATGAAAAAACCTATAAAAAGGTTTTGATACGTTATTCGGTTCGTGGATGGAGCTTGATGTTGACGGCTTAAATGACCCTAGCTAGTACTTTATAATGGCCCAAGCGAAGAAAAAAAAGGGACCAAACTATGTCTGAATCTCCATTAGGCCGAAAGGAATGCGAGGAAGTTTTGCTAAGGTCGTTTGAGAAAGAATAAGAGAGTTTGCGCTAATGTCCTTCTTTTGTTCCAATAACGTGTTCCTGGACGATAAATTGAACATGGAATGTCTCGCTCTTCCACATATATTTGATATGAGCAAATATTTAATTTCAGATTATTCAGTTGAATATATCAGTTATTTCTGTTTATTTCAGATTGTTTAGTTGAATATATCAGTCATTCCTGTTTATTTTGAGTTGTTTACAGCTTTATATATATATATATATATATATATATATATATATATATATATATATATATATATATATATATATATATATATATATAATTTAACTTAGATAATGCACAAAGGAAGGAGGGTTCTGTGCATACGTTTTCTTTCATTACGATAACTAATATTCAGTTTCTTTTGTTTCAATCGAGAGGAAAAAATGGCGACTATAATTATTGACTGCCGTCTGAAAATCGTCGCTGGCAATATTTTTCTTCAGGCCAGGTTGGCTGGAGGCTCGGCGTTGCCATATGTTCCATGGGAGGTAGTTGCTTCTAACTCCAAATCCCTTTCCCATTTTTTTTTCTTTTTTTTTTGTCGAGTTGATTGAAGGTTGCAGGCGGGAGGGAGGAATTGCAGAAACTGGATGTCGTACCCCATTTTCCTATAAATGTTTTTTTTTCTTCTCTTCCATAAACGATATTTCTGAAGCATTTTACTAATTTTTGGAAAAAAGTGCGAAAATTGATAATTCTCTCTCTATCTCTCTCTTTATATATATATATATATATATATATATATATATATATATATATATATATATATATATATATATATATATCCCTGGGGATAGGGAAGAAAGAATACTTCCCACGTATTCCCTGTGTGTCGTAGAAGGCGACTAAAAGGGGAGGCTGGAAATCCTCCCCTCTGTTTTTTTTTTTTCTAATTATCCAAAAGAAGGAACAGAGAAGGGGGCCGAGTGAGGATACTCCCTCAAAGGCTCAGTCCTCTGTTCTTAACGCTAGCGCGGGAATGGCGAATAGTATGACAAGAAAAAAGAATATATACATGCATTCGTTTTTCCATTTTTCTGATTTCGTGTCAACTTAACAGTCGACAGTCGTTAAGTGAAAGAAAATGAATGTCTTGAGAGTGAGATAAGCCCAGGTCTTTGTAAGACCACTTTTCCAGAGAGTTTATTCCTGTCCTCCATTTGTCCTGAGTTGTCAGTCGAATCATTTTTAGTTTTCCGGCATTGTGACGCATCACATCACCATCCTCCAGTTTGATGGGTACAGCGGAGGGAAGCAGATCGTAGAGACACAGTACGTCCTCCCAGAGGAAGGCTCATTACATCGTATCTTGTGTCTCATTTGCACAAATGGGATGATGAGACATTTGGCCCATTCTTCTACCTCCTCCTCCTCCTCCTCTCCTCGGCCGAAACGTATAAAAACAACAGATAGAAGGCTTTGTCTGTTCATTCCCTTCTATCTGGTCTTCGATTCCCTTCGGTCAAGGTCGAGAGATGACTTTTGAAATGTGGACTGTGTCCCGCGGGTCGATACTGACTAATGTACGCTCGCTGGAAGGCAGAGGACAGTGTGGAAGCCATACTGGAACAGTGTGGAGGAGGACCGGGCGACTCACTTCCGATATATTGGTTTCATCAAGCAGGGCAGCTGATTCCACTACGCTGGATCCAAGGTCTTATGATAGAGGTTCCCTTCGCCTTACGGGAATAGAGTTATGATCTCATATAGTCCCGGTGTCTGTTTTGTGGAAAAGGAAGTTTTCTCAGACGCATTCGAATCTTTCTCCTTTTAAGTACGCCAGATAACTGCTTGATGTGAAGGGGTGATGCGGAAAGCGAGTTTGGGTTGGCCGCCCAGAAATGATGGGTAGTTAATATGCAGTTGAGGATAGGCAATTTGCGAAAACTATATAGGTCACGACAGTAGATATCCGGTTCCTGTCGGCTTTGATCTAGTTTAGTTTGAAACGTTATGACAAGTAACGTACAAGAATAATTTAGAAATTTTTTTTCAGTATATCTTTATCATAGTATTTACGATACTCTAGGTTATCCTCCACCATTTGTTTATCCTCTGCTTCTTCTCATCCTTCGTCAGTATGTCTGTGATTGCTCCTAGTGTCGTATTTCTAGACTTTCTGAGACCTTCCGCCATCACAAACAGCTTCGAAGGGACCCAGTCTTCTGATGCGGTTTGAATTTTCAAATTTTTTCTTTCTTTCGTTCAACACTCTCAAAGTACCAACATCTTTTATCCCAGTGTATCTATCTGTATTTTCTATTCATACAGTTAGTTCTGAGCGGCTTCCCAGAAAGTCTATTTGCAAATCTCCTTCTTTCAGTTTATTCTGCTTTTCCTGTTCTTAAATCCCTGTATATTCGGATTAACAGTAGAGAAACGGGTTTCCCCAATCAAGATCACAAGATAATTATCTAATTTTACCTATTTTTTCAAAAACTTTTATTGGCTAAGTACAAACAGACAGAATATATATTTTTTGTTCTTGTAACTTGTTCATGTAAACTGACTGCTTGAGGAAACTGGATATTCAAACTGTCTTTCGAGGGATTGGAAACCTCCATTACTTGTCTTTATAGTTTTCCTGTGTTTACCTCCCTACATGTTTGCATTTGGTGTCTTTTCTATGTGAGGAAAAGTATACGGGAGGCGCCTTCGTGAAATGAGGCAAGTAATAAAGTGCAGGAATAAAAGCAAAGCGAAAGTAAAGTAATATATATATATATATATATATATATATATATATATATATATATATATATATATATATATATATATATATATATATATATATTGGAAAGGATCACAAATTTGCGCATGATCAAGTATATTAATATGAGTCCACGGGAAAAATGAAACACGATAAGTTCCCAAGTGCACTTTCGTGTAATAATCACATCATCAGGGGAAACACAAGAGAGAAATATGTCAGTAGATATACAGGGAAGAGACGTAGCTACGACGCCATTTGGTAAACATGCGATTGTCCAAGACAGACAACGAGCGTATCATAAACTTATTATGAGGACAAGAAGGTGAATTGTTTACAAATTTTATCAACAATAAAGTTATCCAATTTGTATAGACCACGAGTACCACGAGAAATATCATTGAATCTTTTATCATTAAATACACAAAGAATTATAATCTTGATATTAGTGATGGTCTATATATCGTGTTTCATTTTCCCCGTGGATAGATAGATAGATAGATAAATAGATAGATAGATAGAAGTGCCGGATTAGGTTTAAAATCCTTAAGGTGAATTGATGATTTGAAGACCACTGGACTCAGTCGTACATAGGAAGCTTTAGAATTTCTCTCCTCACCTGACTCATGACGAGCCTTATCATAGTTGTCTCTTTTGTCTTTTGATATTCATCAATATTTCTCCCTCCGCAGATTCCCGCATGAAGCACCCCGAGTGGTGGGGGGCAACGACGATCTGAAAAAAAAGCAAACAAGAGACAAAAGAAGGAAAGGTGGGAAACAACACGAGCCAACAGTGGCTGATCACGAGGCTTTCAGGATGAGCGACGGTGAACACCGCATCCGTCTTGTGCTCTTGGGCGGGGCTGGCGTCGGCAAGAGCTCCATCATCAGCCGCTTCCTCTACAACAAATACTCCGACAAGTACAAGAGCACGGTGGAGGACCTCTACAACCGCGACTACGAGATCGGACGCATCACGCTCAAGGTGGACATCCTGGACACCGCTGGGGACTTCCAGTTCCCGGCAATGCGGAGGCTCTCCGTCGCCAACGCCCACGCATTCCTCATCGTGTACTCCATCAGCCAGAGCCAGTCTTTCGATACCGTCCGCCAGTGCATCGAGGAGATCAAGGAGCAACGCACAGACTTCGAGGAGATCCCCATCGTCATCGCCGGCAACAAGATGGACCTGGAGGTAGAACGTCAGGTCTTCAAGGAGGACGTCACTGAGTGGATTTACAGGGAGCTGCAGAGATTTAGGTGAGGCGTGACTTCCATTGTTTTGGTTTTGGAGTGAGGGAGTTTGTTGCCTGTAGTATGACATACTGGCCCTTGTCTTCTTCATGGTTCTCGACCATTCTTTGGTCCCTTTTTTTTTGGAAGATGAGGTTACGCAGCGAGTAATAAGTTGCCTTTAGCGAGGTTGTATCATCAGAAGCATAATCGAGTGAAAGAACGTCTCACTTCAGAGTCTATGGTGGACTGTACTGGAAGTAGCTGAGCCTCAGAGCTGCAGGGATTCGTGGAAAACGGGTCATGGAACACTTCCAGTCCCCTGTCAATTAGCTAAGGGTCATGAGGCATTTATGAATAAAAAGTATAAGTAAGATAAGTTTCGAAAAGAAGGGAGACAGACTGGAAAAAAGTTAGTTGCTGGTACAGTAGAGATGGTTTTCTGTATGATGTAAGGAGAGTAGATCGGGGATACTAGTGTCAGCAACAGGGGTAGGGAGGCGGTGGTCAGCGACCGCCACTCGTAGGTATGCAGCGGAGGCTGGCAGGGAATTATTTACCTTTCCGAACACCGGATGTCTCGGCCTGACGGTCCTCAACCTCCAGAGGCCTCGAGCTTCCATCTCAAGAGGGGGATTCAGTTTCACGCCCAGCACGACGGTACGACGACCCTTGATCACGACCGTACGACGACCCTTGATCACGACGGTACGACGACCCTTGAGCTCGGCGGTACGACCCTTGAGTACGACGGTACGACCCTTGAGCACGATGTTACGATCCTTGAGCACGACGGTACGACGACCCTTGATCACGACGGTACGACGGCCCTTGAGGACGACGGTACGACGACCCTTGATCACGACGGTACGACGACCCTTGATCACGACGGTACGACGACCCTTGAGCACGATGTTACGATCCTTGAGCACGACGGTACGACCCTTGAGTACGACGGTACGACCCTTGAGCACGATGTTACGATCCTTGAGCACGACGGTACGACCCTTGAGCACGATGTTACGATCCTTGAGCACGACGGTACGACGACCTTGAGCACGACGGTACGACCCTTGAGCACGATGTTACGATCCTTGAGCACGACGGTACGACCCTTGAGTACGACGGTACGACCCTTGAGTACGACGGTACGACCCTTGAGCACGATGTTACGATCCTTGAGCACGACGGTACGACGACCTTGAGCACGACGGTACGACCCTTGAGCACGATGTTACGATCCTTGAGCACGACGGTACGACGACCCTTGAGCACGATGTTACGATCCTTGAGCACGACGGTACGACCCTTGAGCACGACGGTACGACCCTTGAGCACGATGTTACGATCCTTGAGCACGACGGTACGACCCTTGAGCACGATGTTACGATCCTTGAGCACGACGGTACGACCCTTGAGTACGACGGTACGACCCTTGAGCACGACGGTACGACCCTTGAGCACGATGTTACGATCCTTGAGCACGACGGTACGACCCTTGAGCACGACGGTACGACCCTTGAGCACGATGTTACGATCCTTGAGCACGACGGTACGACGACCCTTGAGGACGACGGTACGACGACCCTTGAGGACGACGGTACGACGACCCTTGAGGACGACGGTACGACGACCCTTGAGCACGATGTTACGATCCTTGAGCACGACGGTACGACGACCCTTGAGGACGACGGTACGACGACCTTGAGCACGACGGTACGACGACCTTGAGCACGACGGTACGACCCTTGAGCACGATGTTACGATCCTTGAGCACGACGGTACGACGACCCTTGATCACGACGTACGACGACCCTTGAGCACGATGTTACGATCCTTGAGCACGACGGTACGACGACCCTTGATCACGACGTACGACGACCCTTGATCACGACGGTACGACCCTTGAGCACGATGTTACGATCCTTGAGCACGACGGTACGACCCTTGAGCACGATGTTACGATCCTTGAGCACGACGGTACGACCCTTGAGCACGATGTTACGATCCTTGAGCACGACGGTACGACGACCCTTGAGGACGACGGTACGAGCCTTGATCACGACGGTACGAGCCTTGATCACGACGGTACGAGCCTTGATCACGACGGTACGAGCCTTGATCACGACGGTACGACGACCTTGAGCACGACGGTACGACGACCCTTGATCACGACGGTACGACGACCCTTGAGGACGACGGTACGACGACCTTGAGCACGACGGTACGACCCTTGAGTACGACGGTACGACCCTTGAGCACGACGGTACGACGACCCTTGATCACGACGGTACGACCCTTGAGTACGACGGTACGACCCTTGAGCACGATGTTACGATCCTTGAGCACGACGGTACGACCCTTGAGCACGATGTTACGATCCTTGAGCACGACGGTACGACGACCCTTGAGGACGACGGTACGACGACCTTGAGCACGACGGTACGACCCTTGAGCACGACGGTACGACGACCCTTGAGGACGACGGTACGACGACCCTTGATGACGACGGTACGACGACCCTTGATCACGACGGTACGACCCTTGAGTACGACGGTACGACCCTTGAGCACGATGTTACGATCCTTGAGCACGACGGTACGACCCTTGAGCACGGCGGTACGACGACCCTTGATCACGACGGTACGACCCTTGAGCACGATGTTACGATCCTTGAGCACGACGGTACGACCCTTGAGCACGACGGTACGACCCTTGAGCACGATGTTACGATCCTTGAGCACGACGGTACGACGACCTTGATCACGACGGTACGACGACCTTGATCACGACGGTACGACCCTTGAGCACGATGTTACGATCCTTGAGCACGACGGTACGACGACCCTTGATCACGACGGTACGACCCTTGAGCACGATGTTACGATCCTTGAGCACGACGGTACGACCCTTGAGTACGACGGTACGACCCTTGAGCACGACGGTACGACGACCCTTGATCACGACGTACGACGACCCTTGATCACGACGTACGACGACCCTTGATCACGACGGTACGAGCCTTGATCACGACGGTACGACCCTTGAGTACGACGGTACGACCCTTGAGCACGATGTTACGATCCTTGAGCACGACGGTACGACGACCTTGAGCACGACGGTACGACCCTTGAGCACGATGTTACGATCCTTGAGCACGACGGTACGACCCTTGAGTACGACGGTACGACCCTTGAGTACGACGGTACGACCCTTGAGCACGACGGTACGACGACCTTGAGCACGACGGTACGACGACCCTTGAGCACGATGTTACGATCCTTGAGCACGACGGTACGACCCTTGAGTACGACGGTACGACCCTTGAGTACGACGGTACGACCCTTGAGCACGATGTTACGATCCTTGAGCACGACGGTACGACCCTTGAGCACGATGTTACGATCCTTGAGCACGACGGTACGACCCTTGAGTACGACGGTACGACCCTTGAGCACGATGTTACGATCCTTGAGCACGACGGTACGACGACCTTGAGCACGACGGTACGACCCTTGAGCACGATGTTACGATCCTTGAGCACGACGGTACGACGACCTTGATCACGACGGTACGACGACCTTGAGCACGACGGTACGACGACCCTTGAGCACGATGTTACGATCCTTGAGCACGACGGTACGACCCTTGAGCACGATGTTACGATCCTTGAGCACGACGGTACGACCCTTGAGTACGACGGTACGACCCTTGAGCACGATGTTACGATCCTTGAGCACGACGGTACGACGACCCTTGATCACGACGTACGACGACCCTTGAGCACGATGTTACGATCCTTGAGCACGACGGTACGACCCTTGAGCACGATGTTACGATCCTTGAGCACGACGGTACGACGACCTTGAGCACGACGGTACGACCCTTGAGCACGATGTTACGATCCTTGAGCACGACGGTACGACCCTTGAGCACGATGTTACGATCCTTGAGCACGACGGTACGACCCTTGAGCACGATGTTACGATCCTTGAGCACGACGGTACGACGACCCTTGATCACTACACAATCTATTTCTTTTTATTTTCGAGGAAAACTGAAACCAGGGGTATCTATGACAGATCACAGGTCGGGGTGGGGGGGGGGATTTGTGAAAAGTTTCGTTCGAGACGTTACAGTTTCAAGGAAGGATACACAGTGGTAGTATTGGTGACGATACAGTAAATACAGTAACCGTATACATGAAAGTCTGGCAGTGATGAGAGGTGTTGGTCTCCAGGATTTCAGAGTAGCTGTAGGAAACATATATCATTATATATATTATTCTCTTTTTCGGTCTGGAGTTTCGTAGATACACAGACCTCAAGGGCCAAGCGAGGTGGTCTGGCTATAACACTGCTTAAAAAGAAAAGCAGTCCGCTTAAAAGCAGGAGACGAAAGGGATAGCGAAGCAGAAGGCTTTCTGAGCACTGTACTTAGAGAGCCACCGGACTGTACTTAGAGAGCCACCGGACTGTACTTAGAGAGCCACCGGACTGTACTTAGATAGCCACCGGATTGTACTTAGAGAGCCACCGGACTGTACTTAGAGAGCCACCGGACTGTACTTAGATAGCCACCGGATTGTACTTAGAGAGCCACAGGACTATACTTAGAGAGCCACAGGACTGTACTTAAGAGAGCCATAGGACTCCAGTTGTTCTTAGGCAGATGTGCCAACGAAGCCCTCAAGCAAATGCAGAGGCCGAGTTGATACGAATGATGTCTTAGTGGACGGGAGCTGAGGGTGAGGTGGAGGAAGTCATAAGACATAGAGACTTGAAACAAGTTCGGCAACATCAGGTATTCTAGTGACGTCAAGGATGAGGTGACTTCTCCGGAAATGAAGGACCTCAGTGAGGTCAAGACGAGCAGGTGCTGAGCTAACCCAGTGACCTCACGCATGGCGGAGTAGATATATCGGGTTCGTTGGCGGTATATGGTCTGTGCACAACGTGGTATTGAGATGTGTACGAGAGAGAGAGAGAGAGAGAGAGAGAGAGAGAGAGAGAGAGAGAGAGAGAGAGAGAGAGAGAGAGAGAGAGAGAATAGGAAAGGAAGACCTGATGGTCTTCGACGAGGTTACCCGACTGAGGATAGTAAAAGTACCTTAAAAGTCTTTGTAGATGGGAGTCGGGCAAGAGGCCAAATTTCCAAGTCTTTGTCAACAATTACCACATGAAATTATCCTCGAGCGTGCTTCACTGAGTCGGCTCTGGTAGCGTTAGCTTGTTTGAGCTAAGGCTTCAAATAATTAAGGATACGAACGAACCACCTCATTCCCCCAGAACTAATTATACATCAGTACAACTGACAGAACCATCAAGAGTCCAGCGTATTCATTTAGAAAGCAGCAATATTACTGGAACCTCAACCATTTGAGATTGTGGCTCGAGCAAGAAGCAGGATACATGTTGTATGAAACAACACTGCTTCGTTTCCACCCCCAGACGAACACGTACGTGATCATCCAGGGTGTTGTAGAGTATATGGACACATAACATTTAATGAAGATGAACGAAAACATGAACAGTTGAAGCATCTTAGAAAAGGTGTGACTCAAGTCTTGGCCATTACCATTGGGAGT
This sequence comes from Panulirus ornatus, assembly GCF_036320965.1. NCBI lineage: Eukaryota > Metazoa > Arthropoda > Malacostraca > Decapoda > Palinuridae > Panulirus > Panulirus ornatus. The sequence continues at coordinate 54,843,233 of NC_092241.1, forward strand.
TACAATAATGAGTATCTAGAAAGATGAGAGAAAGGATGAACGCAAAAATGGGATTAAATCCGAAGACCTTAGGATTCTGTTGACCCGATTCTTTAGGAGTGAGAGGGAGGTAGAAAGTAGCGGAGGACGGGGAAAGAATTCTGTTGTTTAACAGCATCCCTGGGAGCGCTGAGTCAATATGAGGCTTCACCTACATAGCTCTCTGTGTATCTTACGTATTAAGGACTTCTCTCTTCATTACGGGAGCCGAGAGTTTTAGAAAACGTTGACATAAATGTTACGAAGGAAAGCTGGCGTTCGTAAGAATTACTTATAGATTAAACGACGAGGCAACGAGAATGAAAAATATTCACAATGTTTTCAAACGAGATTTTGTGAAATATTAACCTCAAGAACATCTGAAGGGAAGGTTTAAGCGTAAAATGTCAGAGCAAGTAAAAGGCGTAAGATCAAAAGCCCTTCTTTATACATATATATATATATATATATATATATATATATATATATATATATATATATATATATATATATATAATCGTTGTTTCCCGTGCCAGCGAGGTAGCGCCGGAAAACAAAGAATGGCCCATCCACTCATATACATTATAAAATGCGCAGAAGGTGGATTTGAAAAGTGTGTGACAAGTTGGTTTTGGGTTATATGAGTATTAAAGATGGAGAGAAAGGTGAAAAAAAATGGGATTAAATCCGAAGACTGGTTTTTGAGATTTTGGGTAGAGGGAGGAGAAAGAGGAGGAGGAAAGATTCTGTGTTTAAAGCATCCTGGGAGCGCTGAGAAATGAGGCACCAAAGTTGTGTATTAGTAAAGATTCTTTTCATACGGGGCCTTTGAAACTTGCAGAATGTTAAGGAAGGGCCAAGAATACTAGATAATCGGAGGCGAGTGTATTACATGTTTTAACGGTTTGTGAAATTAATCAAGCATCTGAGGAAGGTTGGTAAAATGGAAAGTGGGTAGATAAATTTATAATTTATATTATTATATTAATATTTATATTATTTTTTATTATATATCGTTGTTCCGTGCCAGCGGGAGCGCGAAAAAAAAAGAAAATAAAATAACATACATAATGCCTACATACGCACATATACATATCAACATATAAATACACAGACATTACATACATACACATGTACATATTCATACTTGCTTGAATTCATCCATTCCTGTCGCTACCCGGCCCGACAGGAAAACAGCATCGCTATCCCCTGCTTCGTGTTTACGATCTGAAATCTTTCAGATATGTTCAAAAACATGTTAGGTATTTCGACCACAAGGAGCCGTATGACTAACGTCAGTGGATATTTTTTGAGCAACTGTTACTGAACTGTGAAAAATTCCCTCAACTTCTGGAGCACAGTGAGGCGTAGTTTAGTGTGGAGTGGAAGAATGGTTTGTGGAGGATGCTTTGGGATTCTTTTTCTTATATATATATATATATATATATATATATATATATATATATATATATATATACGAATATAGTGCATATGAACGTGCACCCTCCTGGTTCGAATCTGTGTTAAAATCGTGTTAACCTCCGATTGTTAAATGGATCACGTTCCCTCGTCTGTGCTTCCTCTTACTTCGACTGGAGGGCACCTCACGTCCACCGTACGAATCTTGAGGTGCGCTGCGTGATTTGAATTCCTCCCCGACAAACACACAAGGCGGCGCCACAAAGCCCCCGTGAAACGCGCTCTCTAAATCATGGAGATGGTCGGACCCAGCGTCATACCGCGGAAACAGGTTCGGGTTTGGTAATGCATTACCTAATGCTCTCGCTAACGGCGGGAGAGGCGCTCAGTACGAGCTCCTGCTCGTGTCACTTCCCGCCGAGGGTAGGTCGGCTTTTCATAGGAGAGGCGTTGCTGCCCAGTAAAAGTATTGCCTTTGCGAGTTTGCTTCATGAAAGAGACGAACCGAATCTTCGAGGCTAAAAAAGAATCCTCGCTAGATTCTGTTCCTGATTTTGGATGATGATGATCCAGGGGTGTGAGGGAGGGTGTCCAGCCTCCTTCGCTCCCCCTCTACGGCACGCAGGAGATACGTTGGTTCCTCCTCCATTCCTCTGTGTCATCTGCGTCAGATTTTTATGCAGGAGCAAAGGTACTCAAGACCATATGAATCCGAGGTGTTGGTTTGGCTGTAGACTCTGCTTTTGAGGGACCTACTTCTACCCTCTTGAACTCGTACTAAGCCCCATGGTCAAAACCCTCTGTGTCTACAGACAATGCTTTCTTTTCCTTTTTTTCAACTACAACCTCGGTCTTGTTGTCAAAAATTGCTGAAATTGTTGTCCACGGAAACCTTCAAGCTCACTCACTGCCTTCTGGAGGTGCTTCAAGATGAACAGTTCATCGGTAGTGCAGCGCTCTACGACTTTCTTTGTTCAGCCTGTACATACTGGCCTCCCATTACCACACGTTACTTTGTCATCAACACTTAACACAGGTCAACGACAGAAGAGATGGCACTTGCTCCAGCCAAAATGACACAGTAGAACAAAAGAAAGTCGTCGATGTTTCCAGAACGCTGATAGTGAGGTGCACCGCACCCTATAGCCTTCGGTGCTCGGCAAATCGGGATGGTAATGTGAGTCATTGCTCCTTTGTTAGTGGTTGTGGACACCATGCAAAATTCTCTCTGGTACTCAGCCAGATGCTGGGATAGTGGACAATACGTTTATAGAATATGTGTCGATGGATACTGTATCTAGGACAGATTGTGAGTGTGTGTGTGTGTGTGTGTGTGTGTGTGTGTGTGTGTGTGTGTGTGTGTGTGTGTAAGCAGGTAGAATATTTTCTTTAATACACTGTTTGTTAAAGACCAATGCATATTCAACAGTCATTAGCTTTCTGTTGTTGCTGTTTGTTCAGTCTTTCCCCACCACACATTTTGCCTTATCAGATAAAGTGTGAAATAAATGTCCCGTCTTCATTTTCACCTCAATCTTGAAATAAACGAGATGGTTCGAGCACCACACGAACACCGCCCATCTTCAGTTGAATTGATCATATATGACACAACACAGTATGGGGAGCAAAACAGGAACGAATTACATCTTGAGGTGTTACAAGTGAGATCGGTGACGTAAGTATGTTAATCGGTGGACCGGGTTCCCTCGGAGTTCATGCGTGGCCCTGTTCGTGTGGCCCGGAATCTCGCGTGTATTTCGAGAGTGGAGTGGAAACGATATAGGACATTCAGTTCACACTTTTACCCGATAAAGCAAAAACGTGTGGCGAGAAAGACTGAAAATAACCAACAGAAAACTTGTGGATCTAGACTCTCGCGGTCATGAAAGGAACAGAAAATGGCATGTAAGCTCCGCGGTTCGTTTCCTCCTCAAAGACTTGCTCTCGTCACTTGTCTTTTAATGACCCCGCTCGCAGGCAGATCCTCCCCGGAGAAGCCCCCGCCACGAGCACCGGATATCATCCCGAGTCTGGTTGAATGAGACTCAGTGTGGACAGCAAGACGCTTCGAGGACCCTGACGTTCTTTGCTCCCGCTGAAGATCGGAAAAGAAAAAGAAAACGATGTTGAGACTCCGCTACCCAGCAACGACAACAGTTAACGTAACCCACAGGTGGGTGGCGCCGTCTGCCACTTCAGGAGAGGTGGTATACACACACACACACACACACACACACACACACACACACACACAGTTCGAAGTTCGAAGCGGAGTTCGAAGCGGAGGAGAAGGGTCGGAGCATCGGTGCTTTGATCGCTATCCTTCCTGCGGACTTCTTTGTTTTCGTCCTCCTCTCGTTTCCAGCACTGCGACAAAATCTATGGAATCTTTATTAACAAATGTTTCCCCGGCCTCTCTCTCTCTCTCTCTCTCTCTCTCTCTCTCTCTCTCTCTCTCTCTCTCTCTCTCTCTCTATCTCTACCCTTCACCCCGGCTCGGGCATCGTTAGAAATACCGACGTCCGACCTTTTAATGCAGCTCCCCTTTTTTTTTGACATTCCCTGGGGTAGTGGGAGGTCCTCTTCACCTAGTGGGGGAGCGGGTGGGGGGGTCCTCTTCCCCTCACTGGGTTTTCTCGGCATCAAACAGAACAACAGCGACCTCTCTTTGTCCATCATGGAAGTAAGGGGAGGGGAGGGGAAAGGTCACATCCCTTCATCTCGCACCCATCATTTCTTTCCTGTCATAGTACGTTCGCTCCTTCCTCCCCCTCCCTCTCCCCTCACTATCCTACACTCCCCTCCCCATTAGAACAGCTGCACTCTCCCTGCGTGAGTGACGAAGCACCTCCTCCTGCTCCTCCTCTTCCTCTTCCTCCTCCTCATTCAGCCAAGCAACATGGGGGGGGGAGGGGACTGTCCCTCACCGCAGTGGAAACAGCAAAGGCAAACACCTAGACGACAGGTTCTGCTTCACTGCAAGCAGCGAAATAGGTCTCCCTGTTTATCATATTGCACTCTCTCTCTCTCTCTCTCTCTCTCTCTCTCTCTCTCTCTCTCTCTCTCTCTCTCTCTCTCTCTCTCACACACACACACACACACTTTCCTCCGTCCCTTGCTCTTTCTTTACGACTCTTCTCGAAGCATTTCTCCCTCTCGCTCCAGGCTCTCTGAATAACGAGAGTTTTCAATGGCGTATCCACTTTTCAACAGCATTTGTATTCACGTGTCGTCATTGCATCAACGG
>NC_092241.1:54850416-54855416 GCF_036320965.1 Panulirus ornatus
AATTTGAAGTTGTTTATCGTGTAATTTTGAACTTAAAGCTCTCTTTTCTCTCTCTCTCTCTCTCTCTCTCTCTCTCTCTCCATCTAGAATTTAATGATCCAGTATATCATGCGATGAATATTATCTTTCTCTTCTATTTTTCTCTAAAAAAAACAAGACAAACGATAATTCATCGCTTGATGTACGACACTCAGGGAGTGGCGCCCCCGCCCCGCACCTGCATTGTTTACAGCGGTATAGACGCAGACATGTTCAGCCGCGTTCATCTGTTCACGTTGAACACCCTACCATGTGATGCCACTGAAATCCACTCTGGCATTGTTTGACACTTCAGCCGTTGTCCTAATTGCGCACTATTAACGACCAGTGGATTGAAAACGATGGAAAGTGCATGCGTGTCTCCTCTTTTAAAGACTAGATACATTAGATTCATGGAGAGAAGTGAGGAAGGGAGGATTATTTTTCCCCTTTTTTTTTGTACGTGTGTGGGATGTTTGGGGATAGTGTGAGAGAAGTGTGAGGTAAGGGATGTATATATATAGGGAGGATATAAGGGATCTGGGCGTAAGGTGAGTGGTCTAAGATAAGGGAGGAACTTTAGGGAAGGGTGTGAATAGAAGACATGGGAAGGGCAGATGACAGAGAAGGCCTGATGGTCTCTGACGAGGTTATCTGCTGAGGGACAGTACATGGGAAGGGCAGAAGACAGAAGACCTGATAGTCTGCGACGAGGTTATCTGCTGAAGGACAGTACATGGGAAAGACAGACGACAAAAGACCTGATGGTCTATGACGAGAACAGTGAAATTAACTCGTATTTCCAGTCTATACCGATATCTTTCATATTCGTTGGTTAGGAGGATGAAAGACGTGGCTGTACAAGTGAATGTATATTTTAGATATGGAAAAAAAATGATAGAGTGTGGTTTAGGTTTTACTGAGGCTTATGAAGTAACTGACTGTGTGGTTTAGGTTTTACTGAGGTTTATGAAGTTATACAGCGTGTGGTTTAAGTATTACTGAGGTTAATGAAGTTGCACAGTGTGTGGTTTTAAGTTTTACTGAGGTTAATGAAGTTGCTGAGTGTGTGGTTTAAGTTTTACTGAGGTTTATGAAGTTATTGAGTGTGTGGCTTAAGTTTTGCTGAGGCTTATGAAGTTACAGAGTGTGTGGTTTAGGTTTTACTGAGGTGAGTGATTGTGTTTCTGGATATTGTTGAAGGAGTCATTCTCAAGGCTCCAGGTTTAGGGTGGGGGAGAAAGGAGCCTGTTCAGAGGAGGATACATCATGGATGTGATGTTGGAGAAGGAGGAGAAGGCGAGGTGTTGTGTGCAGCAGTGGATATGTGGAGAGAGAGGACTCTGAGATGAGGTGATGTAAAAGGAGCAGAGAAAACGCCATGTAGGTATAAACGAGAGAAGCAAGAGGCTGTGGGGAAAGGTATGAGTAGACACCAATATGGAAATGAGAAACAAACCTTCTCGCAGTTGGACGAGAGGCTAAGAAGTACGGAGCTACAGCACTCGACACCGTCATCTCCTGTCACCTAAGATCCCTCTTTCCCGAGTTGCAGTTAGGCACCGAGAGCACAGCGAGCCCATCCGAGGTAGTAAGTGAGCTGCTACACGAGCAGCCACGCTCCCACCTGCTGTAAACATCATTAAGGACCTTTTAATGTCTTTGTAAACACTGTCTCTTTGACATCCTCTTCCCTTGTTATGACCTACTTGTCTTTGTTCTGTGTATATTTTCTCTGCACATTTACAGCCTTTGAATGTGTTTTACTCAACAAACTGTTTATTGTTGATATTATCATTATTATTATTAGTAGTAGTAGTATCATTATTATGTTTACTATTACTCTTATCCTTATGATAATGATAATAATAATAATAATAATGATAATAATAATGATAATAATAATAATAATAAGTAATATTGATAATGATTATTATTATTATTATTATTATTATTATTATTATTATCATTATTATTATTATAGTAGTAGTAGTAGTAGTAGTAGTAGTAGCAGTAGAAGTAGATAAGACGTTGATACACCACCACGCCAAGAACACTACCTTGAGAGACTCACCCTCCACCAGCTGGGTTTACAGGTCAGGTAAACCACCAGCATCATACTTCCAGCTTCGTCCGCCAGGGGAACGCCATTCGCAGTGTTCCCCTCCTGATTTAAATCGAGGGTTGCGTTGTGGGCAGCAGCATCATCATGACCTCGCACGAGGAGGAGCCGAATGAAGGCACGGCATCCAAGACCCGACCATAGGTTTGGAGGAAGCCAGGGCTACTGTGTGTGTGTGTGTGTGTGTGTGTGTGTGTGTGTGTGTGTGTGTGTGTGTGTGTGTGACGCGTCGCTGGTACGACTGGGAACGGGTGATGGTTACAAGACCAAAGATTATGCAAGAGGGAGGTAGACAAGAAGAAAGAAATGGAGGACGGAAAAGGGATGGACACCGAGAAGATGGTAGATGGGACACTGAGGAAGAGTCACACGGAGCAGAAACGGGAAATACATGATCAATGGTTTAAAAAAGAAGAGAGTTGAACGATGGAAGGGGGAAAGGAGAAGAAGAAGAAGAAGAAGATGAGAAAGAAGAAGGAGCGAGGTTGCCTCACCGAGCTGCTTAGCAGAGATGTCGATAGGGTACATGAGATGGGAAGACGGCAGAGCGAAATATATAAAAGTTTCTCCTTCGCAAATTCATCATCCATTTCCTTCCTGATTATCTTTTCCAGTGTTTTTCCAGACCAGCGGTTCGATCTGCGATGCCGCTGGAGATGAACAAGGATTCAGAATTCCCTCATCTGATCGTCTTGTATTCTCCCCCTGTTGTCCGCCTCTCGCGTCCTTCCGCCTTTGGTGTTGTTATAACGAGAGAGTGAATACTATCAACACCTGAGGGTCAGTTGGACTTTTTCATGGGCGTATTGAGCGAGTCTCTCGTGTGTGGGTGTGTGTGTGTGTGTGTGTTTGTGAGGGGTCGCCTGGCCTTGTCTCCAGCTGTCCACACACACACACACACACACAGTGAAGGCCAGGGAGGGATGTGTGGCTACCATGATAGAAATTTTCTGTGTTGTCCGTGTGTCTGGCACTATTTACGTCTATCCTGGGCGCCTGACACCGTCTATGTCTGTTCTGTGTCTGGGACTGTCTACCCCGTGTATCTGGCACCGTCTCTGTCTGTCTACCCCGTGTGTCTGGCACCGTCTCTGTCTACCCCGTGTGTCTGGCACCGTCTATGTTTACCCCGTGTGTCTAGCCTGTCTCTGTCTACCCTGTGTGTTTGGCACTGGCTCTGTCTGCCGTGTGTGTGTCTGTCTGTCTGTCTGTCTGCCCATTGTTATACCTCCATCTTTCCCAGTACATCGAGACTCTGGAATTACTTCATCCTGACGTTGTCATTCTCCAGTTTTAGAGTAAAATTCAAGACTGATCATTGAAAATTTGATATCATAGTCTTCCTAATGTTATTAGATACACACACACACACACACACACACACACACACACACACACACACACACACACACACACAAGAAGTGGAAGGGACAAGGAGAAACGGGAGATCAAATTGGAGGTGGAAGGATGGAGTGAAAAAAATTTTGAGCGATCGGGGCCTGAACATGCAGGAGGGTGAGAGGCGTGCAAGGAATAGAGTAAACTGGAACGATGTGATAAATATGGGTCTGAAACAAGGCATGAGAAGCGTCTGGGGTAAACCATGGAAAGGTCTGTGGGGCCTGGATGTGGATAGGGAGCTTTGGTTTCGGTGCATTACACATAACAGCTAAAGAATGGATGAGAGCGAATGCGACTTCTCCTCGTCTGTTCCTGGCGCTACCTCGCTAACGCAGGAAACGACAATTACGTCTAGGAAAATTACACACACACACACACACACACACACACACACACAATTGTAATTACATGTTCGTAGGCTAATGGTTAGTAAAGGGATAATAAACTTCTTCCCTGTACTCCAGATTATAAACTACCGTACGTGTGTTCTTATGTGTCGTGGAGGATGTGCTAAAAGTCCCCCCCCCCCCCCCACAACAACAACACAATGCACCCCCATTCAGTCTCCTCGTTAACAGACCCCTAAAAGTTAAGACATGCAAATTACGCGATACAGCCCATTCATTTCCATATTCATGTTAACAACACAGTCACATAACCTCAGACCAATCTGGATGGGCTTTGCATCCGATTTGGCGAAAGAAAAAACGGGAAGTGGTTGTTAGGTGGGAGCAGCCTCCTTGATGGCAATCTAACCATAGTGACCTGTGGTTTGGTCGTTCAGTACGATTGTGGGTTGTTGGAGGGCATCATCATCCGTCCTGTCATCATTCATCACCATCAGCTACAGTCATTATCACCACCATCATCATTTATCACCATCATCTACAGTCATTATCACCACCATCATCATTTATCACCATTATCTACAGTCATTATCACCGCCATCATTATCATTTGTATCTCTTGTTTGCCATCATTACTACAGTCATGGCGACCATTATAGGACTTGTGGTTTCAACCATCTTCAACCACCTACCGCCATCGTAACTCTTAACCACCAGCAACTACCACCACTAACGACTTGGTGTCCTCGTGTGGTTCACCACCACTACCACAATTATGGCTACCACCATCGCCATCATCGCGACTCATGCTATCACTAGCTACATCCTCCAACACTCATCACCATCTCCTCCATCAGTCATCTTCACCATCTCCACCAACACTCATCACCATCTCCACCATCAGTCATCTTCACCATCTCCACCAACAGTCATCACCATCTCCACCATCAGTCATCTTCACCATCTCCTCCATCAGTCATCACCATCTCCTCCATCAGTCATCACCATCTCCACCATCAGTCATCACCATCTCCATCATCAGTCATACACCACCACATCATCTATCACCATCATCTACAGTCATTATCACCATCATCTACAGTCATTATCAC
>NC_092241.1:54860416-54875416 GCF_036320965.1 Panulirus ornatus
GGTATTCTTCGACCTGAGAGAAGTCGATAAACAGAAAGATATATGAAAACATCTTAAGATGAAGCGAGTTAGGGAAAAAATAATGGAAAGAATTATTTCTGTAATAGTCGAGCAGTGGACGTGTGAAGTAAAGTGAGGATTAATGTGAACTGTATAACAAAATTTCAATAAACAGTATGGTAATATAGAACGTTTAGAAATAGTTCTTCTGGAGTATAGCATTGTCTCTATTAGCCTAAAATACACACACATTATATACATTTTTTCCCTACACATATTCATTTCCCGCGTTAGCGAGGTAGCGTTCCAGAACAGACGACCGAGCCTCAGAGGGAATATTCCTCACTTGGCCACCTTCTCTGTTCCTTCTTTAGGAAAAGCAAAACTGAAAGGAAGGATTTCCAGACCCCCGCTCCCTCCCCTTTTAGTCGCCTTCTACGACACGCAGGGAATACTTGGGAAGTATGCTTTCTCCCCTATCCCTCGGGATATATATATATATATATATATATATATATATATATATATATATATATATATATATATATATATGTGTGTGTGTGTGTGTTCAAACCATCACTTAAAAGAATATGTGATACCCAACAGAATATAATGAGTCGGATGTATTATTTACTTTCATTTTCTATCACAATCATGTATCTTCTCCATTCCTACTCAACATCATCGCCTCACGAACAGATGATTGACCCAAGAAATCCTCGTTTCGCTCCACCTTTCTGTTGCCCAGTTTGAAACAGTTTAATACAGGAGGGGGAGATATCCAGCCTTCCCTCTCCCCTCAACACCCGCCCCTCTTTATCGCCCTCTACGACGCGCCGGAGACACGCGGACAATATCCCCTTCCCCTCTATCCTCAGTATGTGATACTGTATCACATAGTTCTTGAGTTCTGATACCTTTACTTGAGTCAACATGATGCTCACTTCATGCATTCAGCAGACACGTGTCTTAATGAATTTTCAGATGGGATCCGATACCTTTTCGTGAAGAATTGATATCTGTAAAAAAAAATGAAAAGAAGAAGTTGACGCTTTCAGAAGCTCTCAGACCAGTGGAGGAAACCGTGGTGAAGATGAGCCATGATCAGGTAATCTCATTAAAGCCATGCCATGAATCCCAAGTATTTTGATCTTCGTTTTCTCTCTTCTTTTTTCTTTTTCTTTCGTCTTCAGGTTAAAGTTAGCGACTCAGATTTTCCTTCCAGATGCCACAGTGCTCTTGATCCACACCGGCTCGTAGTGAAGATGTGGTGCTGGAGAGCTTGAGACACTTCGACGAAGATCAACGACAACAACAGAATTCTGAGGGAACAGAGAGAGATGAGGTCGTAAGCATATGTTCAAGAGACGAGGGATATGTCTTTTTTTTCATTTAACCTTCCCTCCTTTATTGCTACTGATATGGTTACGGTACTCATTAGAGTTCTTCCTCCTTCCCTTGGCTATCATTGGTGTTGCAGGGAAGTGATTAATTGATACCCTTCAAAGGGAAAGTCTAAGGAGACGCAAGGAAATAGACGAAGTTAAGAACAAAGTTTCCAGGCAAGTCTATCTTTTTTTCTTTTTTTTTGAAGTAGAAGGGTGAAATTGGAAATGACTGGAAGGCAGAGTGAGGCAGGAGCATTGTTTTTATATATATGCAGGCGATCCTGTATACTACTTGGAAGAACGGCGAGCCATCACTGGAAGGAGCAAGAACAGTACGCGATCCAACCTGGAACGAGGGGCACCTCGAAGTCAAAGGACGGAGTGGAAGACACGTAGATATTCTTACAGTTGTTGAATATCTGGCAATCGCTGATGATATTTATAGCAGTGACAGTGGGAACGAACCAAATACAACCAGAGAACAGACTCTATGAAGACTAGGGCCTACGAAAAGCATAAATTTGGCGGATCCATCAACAAACAACTCGGACTCCATGAAGACTAGGGCCCACGAAAAGCATAAATTTGGCGAATCCATCAACAAAGAACTCGGACTCTGTGAAGACTAGGGCCCACGAAAAGCATAAATTTGGCGAATCTATCGACAAACAACTCGGACTCTATGAAGACTAGGGCCCACGAAAAGCATAAATTTGGCGAACCTATCGATAAACAAGTGGGATCTCCTCACTGTGGAGTCGATATGACGACATCTTCAACATTAACATCTTAGCCCCAGAGCCCGCCCATACCTCCACCATTTCTTACAAGGCAGATGTAGTTCTTCACCCGCTACGTAGTTCCTCTACAGATTTTTGGCATAACAACAGAAACCTCATCCATTTCAGAAGAGTCTATACGTATTGTCCACGCTGTATGAGACAAAGCAGTGACACTCGTCAGCAGGTACAATACGGTAGTGTGCAACGTCCATTTATCCCCAGAGGTAAATCTCATCCATGATATGTCTCTTTACTTAGCCACACAAAGATGGCCAGAGGCGAAGACGTTATCGCCCGAGCCTTACGCCAGGAGCTGATGAGAAGGTTATGCAAATGTCTTCGAGTGAAGTGGGGGGGATCGCCGAGGCGGGTATGGAGCGGCGATGATGAAGCTTTTGTTTGAGAAATGTTGTTGGAGGATCTCTTGCCTAATGAGTATTCTCAACTACCGGGTGAATTATTCAGCATCTTCGAGCTGCGCCTTTCTGCCTGCACTGGGTGTTGCTTCTGCTGTGTGTGTGTGTGTGTGTGTGTGCCAGCAATGGACGTCCCATTTGGGATGCCTATCTTATATTTGATAGTAGAACCAAGATCATAGTAGTGTTGTAGGTATAGGAATAATCAATTCTATTCCATTCCTCGTCTCAGACATCTCTTGGCCCATCTTCTGGAGGTCTATTGAAAGAAAAAAAATCGTTATGTAATGAAACTGAAAAATAAAATGATAGATACAGGCGGACCAAAGGGTTTCTAAAACTTGTCTAAATGAAGTGAAATATAAGAAACAAGTGAATAAAAGCTTATAAAGTGGATAATAAAGCTTATAAAGTGAATAATAAAACTTAGAAAGTGAATAATAAAGCTTATACAGTAAACAATAAAGCTTATAAAGTGAATAATATATAATATAGCTTATAAAGTGACTAATAAAGCTTATACAGTGATTAATATAGCTTATAAAGTGACTAATAAAGCTTATACAGTGATTAATATAGCTTATAAAGTGACTAATAAAGCTTATACAGTGATTAATATAGCTTTTAGGCTCATAGAATATTCATAGTACAGTAAATAGTCACAGGTTCGCTAGAGCTTAAAGGTTATACAAACATTGTATGAAAAAAAATATTGAATGATATTCACTTGTTATTCTATGATATCAGTGAGTGACAGTGACATGTGAAGGGAGTAATAATTGTTCATTCCCTCGTTGATATCGTTAATCTTCCTCGTTTCCAACGATGGACATGAAAGGGAAGATTAAAGAAAAAGTTATCACTAGCACATTTGTTTAGAGATGAGAGACTGTTAACGTGAGTCATCTCTTAAAGGTTTAAGGCCAAGTAAGATAAAATATAAAAATAGGGGGATGGGGTCCCTCGTATTCATAAGGGCATGGTGCCACCTCCACGAACCTGGCAATATTACACTGTTATTATGTGGGGGAATTAACCCAGCAAGGATGGGGGTCAAGAAGTGGATGGGGTCATGTGGATGACATGGTGAGGCTTACAGTGAGGTGGAGCGTCCAAACATAATGGCGTTGATTCAAACATCAAATCCAATAAGTTAGGGATAATCATTCTACAGGACGCCCTTCCTCCAGGACGCTATCTACAGGACGCCCTACCCCTAGGACGCTATCTACAGGACGTTAGACTCCTAGGACGCTTTAGTTCTTCATCTGCAGGACATTCTACCTCTAGGACGCTTCACTTGTTCATCTACAGGACTCTCTACCTCTAAGATTCTGCACTACATCATCTATAGGACGACCCCCACCTGTAGGACACTACGCTACACCATCTACAGGACGGCCCACACCTGTAGGACACCTCACTACACCATCTACGGGACGACCCCCAAGTGTATGCCACTGCACTACATCATCTCTAGGACGACCCCCACACCTGTAGGACACTTCACCCAAAGGTCTCTCTCTCTCTCTCTCTCCCCCGACCATCCTTGAAGTCGTTTACTTACGTCGGCACTGGACGATAATACCCTGGAGGCCCCTACACCTCAGATAGCCAGGCGTTCCCTGGACCATGGAACGAGAAAAAGGATGATCCACTTGTGTCAGCATCACAATAACAGCTGTGGCCGTGCTTTGCTGGACAACACACTGGGGCTCCTTTCAACGCCAGTGACAGGTGGAGGACCTGAGTGAGGGGGGAGGGTGGACGACTCATTTAGTGGAGTGAAATGCCTGTGTGGAGGACTACATACACGCAAGATAGTCGGACGATTACTCGCATGATAGACGGATGATAGACGAACGATTACACGCATGATAGACGGATGACAGACGAACGATTGGCTTGTTAGTGATGATCAGCACTGAGGAGAACATACATATATATATATATATATATATATATATATATTTTTTTTTTTTTTTTTTTCATACTATTCGCTATTTCCCGCGATAGCGAGGTAGCGTTTAGAACAGAGGACTGGGCCTTTGGGGGAATATCCTCACCTGGACCTCTTCTCTGTTCCTTCTTTTGGAAAAAAAAAAAAAAAAAAAAAAAAAAAAAAACGAGAGGGGAGGATTTCCAGCCCCCCGCTCCCTTCCCTTTTAGTTGCCTTCTACGACACGCAGGGAATACGTGGGAAGTATTCTTTCTCCCCTATCCCCAGGGAATTTACATATATATATATATATATATATATATATATATATATATATATATATATATATATATATATATATATATATATATATATATTTTGCTCTGTCGCTGTCTCCCGCGTTTGCAAGGTAGCGCAAGGAAACAGACGAAAGAATGGCCCAACCCACCCACATACACATGTATATACATACACTTCCACACACACAAATATGCATACCTATACATCTCAACATATACATATATATACACACACAGACATATACATATATACACATGTACATAATTCATACTATCTGCCTTTCATTTCCATCACCCCCTTGCCACACATGCAATAACAACCCCTCCCCCTTATGTGTGCGAGGTAACACTAGGAAAAGACAACAAAGGCCACATTCGTTCACACTCAGTCTCTAGCTGTCATGTAATAATGCACCGAAACCACAACTCCCTTTCCACATATATATATATATATATATATATATATATATATATATATATATATATATATATATATATATATATATATACCATAGCTTAAACCAGGTATCTAATTTATCGACCAACTCCTAGGGTAGGATGAACAGCCAAGTTGACTGTGGGCCGAGTGCCGCAACCAAAATTCGAACCTATACGCTCGACCCTGGGCGGCCCGGGAATGCGTCATGTCACGGTGGGCATCGCTTACCTCGTCTCATCAAGGGGGTTCACAAGTGACCATATGTGAACGGATCCTACTGCAGGGGGTGTCTGATCTAGAATTGCATCCATGATCCAGCCTCATGTGATCGTGTGGGACCTGAAGTGTCTTGACTACGACTTCCTCGTGGTAATTAATACTTTCCTCCCTCGTGAGAACCTTCCTTTGGTAGACTCGACCAGGAGAGCTTCGTCTCACACCACTATCCTTGGGCGATCTCTACCAGAGTATTTCCCTCTCACACAACCTTCCTCTGGTGGACTAGACTAGAACACTTCCCTCTCAAACAACCTTCCGCTGGCGAACTCTACCAGAACACTTCTGTTCATACAACCATTCACAGGCGATTTCTACCAGAATACTTCCCTCTCATACAACCCGGTGTGTACTCCGTGATAAGCGAACAAGTATTCGCGTTCGTAGACTGTAATAAAAAGAGCATCATGAGCCTGATCGCGATATTAGAGAGTTGAAAGCCTTCTCCAGGACCATTGTGGGATCACAGAGCCAACCAGGGTTCTACATATTCAAAAGATCATTTATACATTTTATATTCAAAGACGATTTCGAGGAAGTTATTGTTCCAAAGTATACGTGGGCTCTCGCAACATTTAAATGCTTCTTTTAAAGACGCGGTTACTGCTTACACAAAGAGACAAAGTACTAATACCGCGTTTGAATGAGAGACAGTCATGTTGGGAAGTGAAGGGGGCTAGATGAAATGGGTGACTACTTTTGAATGAATTCTGTCAAGATGGAAGATGAGTTCGTTTATATGTGTTAGCAGTACTCCATAACAGGACGGATCAGCAAAGCTTCGCATAGCTATCATGAGAGAGGAAAATACTCGTTGCATGAGGCTTCGAAGCTTCCCGTCTTTATTTGAGGCTTCGAAGCTTCCCGTCGTTACTTGAGGCTTCGAAGCTTCCCTCTGAGAAGAAAAAGACGACGAATTAAAGGAAATTTTCGATTCCCGAGTTACTTATTCAGCAGGTACCTGAATTTTGGCTTCAGGTCGTCTTCATTGAATATACAATATGGAAATGTGAACAGAATATTGGGGATAGATAATGGCTCTTCGTCCTATCCAATTCCTTCAGGAATATTACTACCCTTCCTCTTGTATTATCAGTCGTAGAATTAGTTACATGTCCATTCCGCGATCACAACAAGTTCATTGTCTGTTCACACACACACACACACACACACACACACACACACACACACACACAAACTCTTTCAACATGATCATCCTACGGCAACAAGCTCATTACGTCTTGAATCCTTTACCACGCACATGAGCCTCAACCACTCACTGAGACTTGCCTCACAAGGAATTAAATTTGAAGAACTCTCTCTCTCTCTCTCTCTCTCTCTCTCTCTCTCTCTCTCTCTCCAGGACCTGGGTACGGATTGTGTGTTGACATTTCCCATTTTCTAATGACACGACAACCACTGGTTTCACATGACGGGCGGCATTACTGGACGTCAGCCTGCGCCCCCGACCAGTAAGTAGTCAGGAGGTCGAGCCAACGCTCACCCAGATGCCACCAGCAGTGCGGGTCAGTCTCAGCCACAGGGGTGGTGTCCCCCGTAAAGCCACACAGACGGAGGGCAGACATGATGAATTTTTTGAGGGACTCTGCAGACAATCGTCTGATTCTCGATGGCAAAGTCGCCTTGCCTGATCATGCTTAAGACGTACGAGGGAACTAGATATTGGGTGATGTCGACAATCCCTCTCTACCCTATCAGTTTTTTTTTTTTTCCCACCATTATCACTACTCTTCCTCCGCAACTTTTCCTTTGATTGTCACCAGTAGTGTTGGGGGGGTTAGGTTAGCCTTAAGAGGCCGTGGGATAACTAGATGTGGACAAAAATCGGCGATGAGAGGTTCGCCTTGATAAGGCTGTGGACAAGTGCGATCTTCCAAATATTGGTCAAAACAGGAGACTGTCCCGGACCACATCACTAGGAGGGATATCCACAGCCTGTTTAGTGAAGGAGGGATATTCACAGCCTGTATTGCTAAGGGGATATTCAAAGCCCATATTCCTGAAGGCCAGCGAGTGAAACCAAGCGTCGGGGATATTCACATGAATATTAATTACTCAAATACCCTGAAACGAAGGATATTCAAGACGCGCTATTAAAACAGTTGTCTAATGAATAAGAAACCTATTCTGTCTACTGAGGTCTCGGGGATGGAATAATATGAAAAAGAATTCACACACAGACAGAGCACCGCGTCCCATCGTGTCTGTGAGTTGATAGCGGACGAGATAAGAAGCTCATAGATTAGCGTGGTAAGTGTAGGAAGACGCAAAGATGCTTCAGAGAGAAAAACCTGTAAGCTTTTCATATAGCTGAAGGAGGCACAGATTACGCCACACTCGTAGCTCTGGTGTGAAGAATTCATCAAGTGCATTACCGTAATTTCACGTGGAGGTTAAGTACAGCAAGTCCTATGACTCTTACGTCAGCTGACTCTCTAGTTACGTTCAACTGAGAAGCGAGGAAGGTGACAGACTGAAGGGGCTAGCTGTCTCTTCCCAGCCATAGATCTCTGCAAGGGTGGTTCACTTGCTGTCTCTTCCCAGCCATAGATCTCGGGGTTTCATCAACAAGAAACTCAGGCGCGCCTTTAGGGGAATTTGGATGGGTCCTAACTAAGATGCTAGGTCGGGATGGTCGTGTCTTAGCAATGGGAGTGCAGGAGTGGACGACTGGTTGGTTCAGAGAGAGAGAGAGGTAACGAAAACCTGATGGGTCATGACAGGAATGACTGCTAGAAAATAGTGACAGTATCATGAACTTCTAATTTATAAAGATGGAGACAGAACAGTAAAGCAGAAGGCTCCTCCCCCACCCACCACTATAGATGGAGACAGGATAGGAAAGCAGAAGGCTCCTCCCCCACCCACCACTATAGATGGAGACAGGATAGGAAAGCAGAACCTGGGGCAAGTATCAGGTAAAATTGCCTTAAAACCGCTCAAAAAAAAAGAAAAGAAAAACTATAACAGGTTGTGTTGTGGCAATGGCAAGACAGTAGGAGGTTTGTGATCAAGAATGCCTAAGACGGACAGTTGGCTTCAACACTCACAAGTCCCAAACATACAATCCACGTCATTTACTAATTCCTTCACAGCCTGAGTCTCTCACCGTCAAGAGTAAAGCACGTATATGGAAACTACACATTAAGCAAACGAGAGGCTGTACCATCACGCGTCACGGTACAGGACGAGGAAGAAGCACTGTGAGTCTATATGTTAACATGACCCACCACAGCCTCACCGAGATTCCCCCCGACACCGAGATCAGAGGCTAGAGTAATGCTGATCTTCCAGGCAAAGTCCACATATCATTCTCGATTCAAGTATGACGTACGTTGTCAAGGCTGACGTAGTACCATTGTGTCACGCTGCGATAAACCTTGGCTGCATTTCAAACACGTTATTCATTCTTTCCCCCTTCCCTCCTCCTCCTCCCTCGAGTTCTCCAAAAAGGAAACCGTCTGGCAGCGGAAAAGCAAATGTCTCTCTCTCTCTCTCTCTCTCTCTCTCTCTCTCTCTCTCTCTCTCTCTCTCTCTCTCTCTCTCTCTCTCTCTCCCTGGGACGCACTCAGGTCTTGGACGCCCCTCCTAAGGCCTCAGTGCGCCATAGACAAAAGTCAGGATGTCGCGTTTTCGTGTCGGGTTTATCGAAGCCGCTTCTTCCTGCCTCCCCCTCGCTCCCCAAACGTACCTTGGAACTCCTTTTATATATATGATCTTATATATATATATATATATATATATATATATATATATATATATATATATATATTTCTGTGTGTATGTGTGAAGTTTAAGACCGGCCGGCAGAAGAATGACCTTAATCTTAGCTTAGTCAAATTGACGTTATGTGTAGACGCTCGTGTTGTGAAGACTAGCCAACATAGTTTTCAACACAATCATGTTGGATTATACAAAATAAGTGTCACTGTAATTCGCTTGGGGGTATGCGAGGAGAGTTTTGAAACACATCTCGTATTAGAAAAGATCTTTAGACATGCGAAGGTAAGGTTTCTCAAGTGTGGAACCCTGTGGAGCTGAGGTATAGACAGGTGGAGGTAATAAGGATCCACTAGCTCGGAGCCCTCTCTAGTGGAGGTTCCACCTGTGTGGCGCCCTGTTGAGGTGAAGTTCCAAAAGTGTGGAGTACCCTGTAGTTTCAGTTAATGAAGTTGGACACCAATTTTTACTTCGAAGACCTAAAGTCCACAACTGGATGACACGAAGTATACCTTTACCAACGACATTACTGACGCGTGGAATATTCTCCTACAAGACGTCCTTCACAGCAACACTGTTAATATGTCCAAAATTAGGCTCGATCATCGTCTGTCATTCTGCGACATTGAATAATTCATTTACTCAGTTATATCATAACGTATTGGTATATCATGCTACCTTCTCAACCACCCGTCTTTCCCTGGTCATGCTGCGATGGCTTACCAACATTGATTTACCCGTGTCGTCTGCTTTAAAGAATGCAAGAATGAAGTGTCGTGACATCCAGCCACATGGAAAGTTGCGAGACTGGAGCTCAGAGTTTATTTTTACTTTTGTCTTTATAGCATAAAGCGAAGGGATGCATGTCTTTGGTGACGGGATACATGACATACTCACGTTTATTTTACCTTATGACTTTCCTGTAAAAGAATTTCCTTTGGGCAATTTAATCCTGCAAGGTATTTTTTTCAGTTTCGTCCGGCTTGTTGTTAAGAGGCAGTGGAGGGTGGGGAAAGAACCTTTGCTTTGCTATCCTATTTCTTTTACCGCTTTTAAGGAGACTGTATCTTTTTAGGTAGTGTTAAAGCCATACCACTTCGCTTGGACTTTGGGTCTGTGTGCCTGTGTATGTATAATTATGTGTACTCATGCACTCGATTTAAGGCAGATGGTTGAGGCTTGTGTATCGTGTCAGGTGTTGTGTCGCTTCTCTAACCTGAATCTTTCTAGTTCTTGCTGAATATTTGCCCACACCACTAGCACAAGGTCATCACCCTTGATCCATCTCACTGTAAAGACCTGACCTTACCTGACCCAATACACGCGCCTCCTCAACCGACCACACTACCACTCCCGCAGGAGTACCTGACGATACAAAAGAGTCTTCCTGTCACCACAGCAATCATTCCGTTTCTCGACTTCAAGATGTGAACCCAAGAGTGTGTGTGTCACTCTTATCGCGCTGTGTTGTCACGTTCAACTATTTCATTTCCCACGAAGATGTCAATGTGTTTTTCGCGACACGTGCCCTTAATGTAAACAAATTTACAGTAGAGTAAATGAACGGAAATTGTATTTACCTTCTTCCTGATGCCGTTAAAGTCGCCATGCAGAAAACATAGGAGTGTATGTAAAAGCTTGTAAGCAGTACATGGTGACCTCCACCAAAACACATGTGACTGAAGATATCTATAACCATATACTCATATCTGTTCTGTTAAGGACCCGTGCACACCTGGCACTCGCTGGTTTCATGCTGTTCTCATTCATTAACCTTACTGTGGCTACCAGAGGCATAGAAAGAGTACAAATAAAAAAAAATTCTTTATTATTTGCCCTCATGTCTGCTTCATAACTTAGGACGATTGCGAAATAAACTATCTCATCTTCAGCCAACAGGACACAACACAGTATAAAACAACTGGACAACAGAGTATTGCGAGCACTGAGTATACTCACGGTGGGGAGACACACTGAACATACTTCGAGTAGTTAGCACGGGGGAGACACACTGAACATACCTCGAGTAGTTAGCAGTGGGGGAGACACACTGAACAGAGACGCGTCCATGTTGAGGTGTCGGAGGGTAGAGTTACGTCATGTGTCGTATCTGGTAGTGATCCCGGGAGGGATGATGATGATAGGCGAGTCAGCCGCCAGGTGGTGCGATGATCGAGGGTGAGGGAGGTGGTGAGCGAAGGCGAGTCAGCCGCCAGGTGGTGCGATGATCGAGGGTGAGGGAGGTGGTGAGCGAAGGCGAGTCAGCCGCCAGGTGGTGCGATGATCGAGGGTGAGGGTGGTGGTGAGCGAAGGCGAGTCAGCCGCCAGGTGGTGCGATGATCGAGGGTGAGGGTGGTGGTGAGCGAAGGCGAGTCAGCTGCCAGGTGGTGCGATGATCGAGGATGAGGGTGGTGGTGAGCGAAGGCGAGTCAGCTGCCAGGTGGTGCGATGGTCGAGGGTTAGGGAGGTGGTGAGCGAAGGCGAGTTAGCCGCTAGGTGGTGCGATGATCGAGGGTGAGGGAGGAGGTGAGCGAAGGCGACTCCCGCTGCAGGTATCCTCGGTCTGGTGTCTTTGGCTTGGCTCTAAGTAGATGATACACAAATGATGATAACAATGTAGGCAGCCATTTGGCTGAAAATACATTGGCGTGGTATTATGAATAATAAAACAGAACTGAGTGTGGTTAACTAATCGGGACAAGAGCTCAAGATCAGGGTGAGCTGTGTATTTCCACACTTTGGATAAACACACGAGTGAGGTACGTCGAGACAGCCAGGGTGGCAGATATCCCGGGGTGTTTACGTAGTAAATGGTATGTTTTGTACATTATGAACTTGGTTGTAAGTGATGAACAGCTACGGTGATACTGTAGTTGACGTACCTCTACGGCCTTACGACAGGGAACTGAGCTGTTCACTAGCAGAGCCGCGCACTTGTTCATGGGTTGTTTATGAAGTTCACAGTGGTAGGTGTAGGACTGTTCTTATAACTGTCTGTACGTAGAGCTCTGATTGGGTACGTAGGGCCTTGATTGGGTACGTAGAGCCCTGATTGGGTACGTAGAGCTCTGATTGGGTACGTAGGGCCTTGATTGGGTACGTAGAGCCCTGATTGGGTACGTAGAGCTCTGATTGGGTACGTAGAGCTCTGATTGGGTACGTAGAGCCCTGATTGGGTACGTAGAGCTCTGATTGGGTACGTAGGGCCTTGATTGGGTACGTAGAGCCCTGATTGGGTACGTAGAGCTCTGATTGGGTACGTAGAGCTCTGATTGGGTACGTAGAGCCCTGATTGGGTACGTAGGGCCTTGATTGGGTACGTAGGGGCTTGATTGGGTACGTAGGGGCTTGATTGGGTACGTGGAGCCCTGATTGGGTACGTAGAGCTCTGATTGGGTACGTAGGGCCCTGATTGGGTACGTAGGGGCTTGATTGGGTACGTAGGGGCTTGATTGGGTACGTGGAGCCCTGATTGGGTACGTAGAGCTCTGATTGGGTACGTAGAGCTCTGATTGGGTACGTAGAGCTCTGATTGGGTACGTAGAGCTCTGATTGGGTACGTAGAGCTCTGATTGGGTACGTAGAGCCCTGATTGGGTACGTAGGGCCTTGATTGGGTACGTAGGGGCTTGATTGGGTACGTGGAGCCCTGATTGGGTACGTAGAGCTCTGATTGGGTACGTAGAGCTCTGATTGGGTACGTAGAGCTCTGATTGGGTACGTAGAGCTCTGATTGGGTACGTAGAGCTCTGATTGGGTACGTAGGGCCTTGATTGGGTACGTAGGGGCTTGATTGGGTACGTGGAGCCCTGATTGGGTACGTAGAGCTCTGATTGGGTACGTAGAGCTCTGATTGGGTACGTAGAGCTCTGATTGGGTACGTGGAGCCCTGATTGGGTACGTAGAGCTCTGATTGGGTACGTAGAGCTCTGATTGGGTACGTAGAGCTCTGATTGGGTACGTAGAGCTCTGATTGGGTACGTAGAGCTCTGATTGGGTACGTAGGGCCTTGATTGGGTACGTAGGGCCTTGATTGGGTACGTGGAGCCCTGATTGGGTACGTAGAGCTCTGATTGGGTACGTAGAGCTCTGATTGGGTACGTAGAGCTCTGATTGGGTACGTGGAGCCCTGATTGGGTACGTAGAGCTCTGATTGGGTACGTAGGGCCTTGATTGGGTACGTGGAGCCCTGATTGGGTACGTAGAGCTCTGATTGGGTACGTAGAGCTCTGATTGGGTACGTAGGGCCCTGATTGGGTAAGTAGGGCCCTGATTGGGTACGTAGGGCCTTGATTGGAGTAAATCGATCGTGGTGACGAACGGCGGTCAGTGGTGGTGTGGTGTCGGAGGGGGGGAGGAGGAGGAGGCCTCGGTGAAGGGGGGGCGTGTGTGTCAGCAGTTTATGGCCAAACTGCTGTTTGAGATGCGGGTGTCGGTCGTAGAGGGGTGGACAAGGTCAGCCAGATGATGGACCTCTTGGTAGGTGGTGTAAGAAGGGCCCAGCATGATTCTCTATGTCCCATTTCTACACTGTTTCTAGCTGGTCCACTCTCTGTGTAGCTGTTCGTGAGGAGGACCGTATTCTAGCTGGTCCACTCTGTGTGTGTGTGTGTGTGTGTGTGTGTGTGTGTGTGTGTGTGTAGCTGTTTGCGAGGAGGACCATCGATTAAGCATGTTACTGAGAGGAGTCTCAAGTGTTCCGTCATGCCCTGTAGCTTGGTGGTTGATGTTTATAGCTATGGTATCGTGGCTGTAGATGCCCATGCATCCGCCGCACGTCGCCGTGCCTCATCCTGACACTCACTCAGTGAGGTGAGGTGCTACCGAGTCAGGAGGAGGAGGAGGTGACGAGGTTCCCTCATACGTTCTTCTCTTCATCCTTGCAGTCGTCGAGGTGATGTGAGGCGTCGCCCAAAGAGTTAACTTGGTCACGTCAATGCAATTTCCAGCCTCCCGAAGTTTACTTACGGTACCTACCCTTTTGGGGAAGGGACGTGGAACGTTAATCAACTGTGTTGGCACGTTGAAGGCCAGGGCTCTGGGTCATATGGTGTTGCTGTTTCCTTCTTCTAATCCTTAGCTTCTTCTTTTTCTTAAAGGATTAGCTTGATGATGACATTGTGGATTGGGTAATAATAAATGATGACGACAGATGCCTCATGGGGGACAAGCTTATGGTCTATCAAACGTTGCCCCATTCTCTCTCTCTCTCTCTCTCTCTCTCTCTCTCTCTCTCTCTCTCTCTCTCTCTCTTGATCTGTCTATCTGTCTAACTTTCTATCCATTCATCTATCTGTTTACATACCTGCCTATCTGTCCAACTGTCTTATCTGTTTTTCTGTCTCTGTTTATCTACATATCTATCCAACTGTCTTACCTATTTATCTACATATCTGTCTGTCCATCCAACTGTCTGTCCATTCACCTACATATTTATCTGTATACCTATCTGTCTATCTATCCGTCTGTCTATCTAGCTCTCTGTTCACGCTCACCTTCAGTCTCCATATAACATCCCACATCATCATCTCTCTGTCTCCTCCTCACCCAGATGTCATTCCACATCATCTCCTCTCTGTCTCTATCTCCTCCTCCTCCTCCTGCTCCAGATGTCGCGTCATCGAGTGCTCTGCGAAGGAGAACCTCCACATCAAGGACATCTTCAGGACGTTCCTCCAGATCGGCAAAGTGCCCCAGGGGGACGAGTCCAGCCTCAAGCGT
>NC_092241.1:54880416-54897916 GCF_036320965.1 Panulirus ornatus
ATGTATGTGTGTGTGTGTGTGTGTGTGTGTGTGTGTGTGTGTGTGTGTGTGTGTGTGTGTGTGTGTTTCATGATCAAAAACTGTTATTAGTATTAATGAACTAATAATGTATCTCATTAGATGTCTCTTAATTAATGCTAGGCGTCCCCCCTCCCCCCCGAAAAAAAAGTGTATATACATAAATTTCATTATGAGATCAATGCCATGATCCAACGAGTTGATATCATATCCCAGCATCCATCGATGATATCCCAGCATCCATCGATGATATCCCAGCATCCATGGGACCGGGACTTGGGTTGTCCCAAAACAATATCGTTGGCAAGGAGCGGCCAGGAGAGTCAAATTGTATTCCAGGAAAACACTTCCGTAAAACACTGACTTCAAGACACACGTAAAAACTACGTAGATCACAATGAAGGAAGGAAGGAAGGGTTGTGGGGTAGAGGTGACTTCAGTGTCTGCCTCGTTCATCATCAGATACGGAAGCAGAGGAGTAACAAGACGTACCTAGAGGAAAGTTACAAGAATCCCGTCCGAGGAAAAGGAAACCCCGAGTGGTTCAACTGTGAAGGCTGAAAGTATGCGAAAGTCTCAGAGAGAGAGAAAAAATAGTTCATGTTTGAAAGTAGACAATATACGACCCGCGCGAGCAAGCGCCCAGGGAGCCAACCTACCTACCCCCCAACCCCACCAAACCTTCTCTACCATACTACACAAGCAGGTCATTAGTTAACTACACAAGCAGGTCATTAGTTAACTACACAAGCAGGTCATTAGTTAACTACACAAGCAGGTCATTAGTTAACTACACAAGCAGGTCATTAGTTAACTACACAAGCAGGTCATTAGTTAATTACGTGTAGGTCATCACCGTTACAAAACGTGCAATACGCTCGTCCACACACTCACACAAATAACGCACACACGTACACCGACTCGCAGAGGGGCTCCTAACACACACACACACACACACACACACACACACATGGTGGAGGTCATTGGCCAGCCCTTGTCCAGGATAGCCAACTACTCACAGCTATTGATGTTCCCTGGATAACTACACGTGCACGTCCGCTCTGCCAGGCGAAGAGGAAGCAGCAGATGAAGGGGAGCAGAGAAAGGGGAAGCAGGTTGGAGCCAGCAGGTGAGGGGACGGTAGGTAGCAGGTCGGGGCCAGCAGGTGAGGGGACGGTAGGTAGCAGGTCGGGGCCAGCAGGTGAGGGGACGGTAGGTAGCAGGTATGAGAGTCTCCTGCGTCCTTATTGAGCGGGTGAATAACAGGACAGCTTGGTCCCTAGACGCAACTGTGTGGGGGGTAGAAGACCACCCAAACCATCGTAAGGTATACGTAAAGTAAGGTCTCAGACCCAGCTGTAGGGGTAGATGACCTCTCAAACCATTGTACGTAAAGTAAGGTCTCAGACCCAGCTGTAGGGGTAGATGACCTCTCAAACCATTGTACGTAAAGTAAGGTCTCAGGCCCAGCTGTGGGGGTAGAGGACCACCCAAACCATCGTAAGGTATACGTAAGGTAAGGTCCCAGACCCAGCTGTAGGGGTAAAGACCTCCCAAACCATCCTAAGGTATACGTAAAGTAAGGTAAGGTGCCAGACCCAGCTGTGCGGGGTAGAAGACCTCCCAAACTATCGTAAGGTACACGTAAGATATACACAGTCACTCAGTCAAAAAACACTGAAAATAAAGATAAATTTATGGCAAAAAGACGTTATATGTTTTATTACTTCTGATCTTTTCCTAACACCAAGGAAGCTTCTAGTAGTCCAGTGTAGGCAAAGAAAAAAAATTAGTACATAAAAGCTTTTTACAGATGAGGCAACACTTCAGTGGCTGTCAAGTTTAACTCCTTTGACCAAGCATCTGTTTTTTTTTTTTCTGCCACACCCACATCATGTGGGCTGCCGCCATTCAGTCCACACATATATACAACTTCCCCATAACTCACACAACTCACATAACTCACATAACTCACATAACTCGCGTAACTTTTCCCACGTAGATCTTACATTTCCATGCGGTGAGGCCTACGCGCTGGCCCCTCGCTATTTACCAAAAACCTAGTCGTGATTTTAAGCAATTAAGTGCCCCCCCCCCCCCCCCCACCTCTCTCTCTCTCTCTCTCTCTCTCTCTCTCTCTCTCTCTCTCTCTCTCTCTCTCTCTCTCTCTCTCTCTCTGCATACAGTACTGCACTAACCTTCAGCATGACACTGAAATGGATAACAGGTAGTTTATTATTTTTTTTTTCTTCGAGACCAAGTAGAACAAAGTTGCTATCGTGAGGAAAAATCACATCAAAACGATAACATGTTTTCGATATCTTCCCTCAAGACTCGTTAGTATCCCATAGGAACTTTCCCTAAGGTTCCGTCACTGTAGGAACTAAGGTGTGTGTATATATATATTATCCCTGGGGATAGTGGAGAAAGAATACTTCCCATGTATTCCCTGCGTGTCGTAGAAGGCGACTAAAAGGGGAGGGAGCGGGGGGCTGGAAATCCTCCCCTGTCTTTTTAATTTTCCAAAAGAAGGAACAGAGACAGGGGGCCAAGTGAGGATATCCCCTCAAAGGCTCAGTCCCCTGTTCTTTACGCTACCTCGCTAACGCGGGAAATGGCGGATAGTAAAAAAGAAATATATATATATATATATATATATATATATATATATATATATATATATATATATATATATATAGTTTGGTAAAGTGTGTGGAAGAAGAAAGTTAAGAGTAAATGTGAATAAGAGCGAGGTTATTAGGTACAGTAGGGTTGAGGGTCAAGTCAATTGGGAGGTGAGTTTGAATGGAGAAAAACTGGAGGAAGTGAAGTGTTTTAGATATCTGGGAGTGGATCTGTCAGCGGATGGAACCATGGAAGCGGAAGTGGATCATAGGGTGGGGGAGGGGGCGAAAATTTTGGGAGCCTTGAAAAATGTGTGGAAGTCGAGAACATTATCTCGGAAAGCAAAAATGGGTATGTTTGAAGGAATAGTGGTTCCAACAATGCTGTATGGTTGCGAGGCGTGGGCTATGGATAGAGTTGTGCGCAGGAGGATGGATGTGCTGGAAATGAGATGTTTGAGGACAATGTGTGGTGTGAGGTGGTTTGATCGAGTAAGTAACGTAAGGGTAAGAGAGATGTGTGGAAATAAAAAGAGCGTGGTTGAGAGAGCAGAAGAGGGTGTTTTGAAATGGTTTGGGCACATGGAGAGAATGAGTGAGGAAAGATTGACCAAGAGGATATATGTGTCGGAGGTGGAGGGAACGAGGAGAAGAGGGAGACCAAATTGGAGGTGGAAAGATGGAGTGAAAAAGATTTTGTGTGATCGGGGCCTGAACATGCAGGAGGGTGAAAGGAGGGCAAGGAATAGAGTGAATTGGAGCGATGTGGTATACAGGGGTTGACGTGCTGTCAGTGGATTGAATCAAGGCATGTGAAGCGTCTGGGGTAAACCATGGAAAGCTGTGTAGGTATGTATATTTGCGTGTGTGGATGTGTGTATGTACATGTGTATGGGGGGGGGGGGGGGGGGGTTGGGCCATTTCTTTCGTCTGTTTCCTTGCGCTACCTCGCAAACGCGGGAGACAGCGACAAAGTATAAAAAAAAAAAAAAAAAAAAAAAAAAAAAAAAAAATATATATATATATATCTCCTGGTTATCTAAATGAAATATACATTTTCAGTTTACAACTTATCGGTCAACTTTGTTATAACTAGGTTACATCCTTTTCGCCCGTCCCATTTCGCCCACTATAAAGAAAAAAAAAGATAACAGGAGATTCAGATCTGACGTCCAAAACAGCATAGAAAAATTGTAGGCAAGACCGAACTTCAAAAATTTCACCAGAGTTCATGTGACTAGTATGAACTCTGGTCGCCTTCGAGATAACTGATAAACGTAAGGACACTGCCTGGCCCCCTTTCTCTTGAGATCTAGACCAGACTGAAGAGCAATCAACGGCAGCGGTGAGGAACGAAGCGCTGGCTGGCTGGCCACACGTAGCAGCAGCAGCAGTGATGGCGTCCATCTCCGGTCCCCAGGTGAACTCGCCTGACCCCGCGAAAATTGTTTCGCCGTGGCAACCAACTTCCTCGGCTGCTGTCGAACTCGCCCACCTAACGAGAACGTTCACCCCAGGGGCCTGGCCTGTCCCGTTTTCCTTCGAGCCCTGTACGAGCTCGTCCCTCTGAGCGTCACTAAACCTTCGTAGTTGGTTCACACTGACTCATCCTCACTAACTCGTCCCTCTGAACCTTCGTAGTTGGTTCTCACTGACTCATCCTCACTAACTCGTCCCTCTGAACCTTCGTAGTTGGTTCACACTGACTCATCCTCACTAACTCGTCCCTCTGAGCGTCTCTAAACCTTCGTAGTTGGTTCACACAGACTCATCCTAACCAGCTCGTCCCTCACAGCCTGTCTGACTCTTTTTTAAGTTGGTTCACAGGCTCATCCTCACTAACTCGTCCCTCTGAGCCTCTATGAATCTTTTTAGTTGATTCACACAGACTCAGCCTCACCATCTCGTCCCTCTGAGCCTTTATGAACCTTTTTTTAAGTTGGTTCACAGACTCGTCCTCACCAACACGTCCCTCACAGCCTCTCCGAACCTTAAACAGTTTAGTTCACACATTATTCCTGACCAGCATCGCTAGGTGGAGGTAAATGATCCAATCTTTATAATTCAATCTAACTTCAAAGATTGCGAGATGGCTCATTATTAGCTGCGTCGAACAGTGGAATGCAGGAAGATGTGGGACAGAAAAGTGAACTGGGGAAATGAAGAGATTGCACGATACAGCACCATCGCGACATCACAGAATACCAGTATATTAGATAGTCTAATGCAACTCGGCGGACATTTCGACATCCAACAAACATATTAATCAGTGAATAGATTAATAAACAGATGACGCACACACAATCGAGACGAATCTCTGTATCACCAGAGGAGGGTCGTTCGACTCCTTATTCTACATAAACTGATGCGAGATTCACAGCTGCTGCCACAGATCGAACGAACAGCGTGCGTCAGTATAAGAAAATTCTTTAAGTGTAATGCTGGTGTTCAAGACATTCGTAAGGTCTATGAATCTGTTATAGATTTCAAGTGCACATTCCGGTGGAGCGATGTCAATAACGAGCGAGGATGCGAGGACTAACTCCATCTCAAATGAGCAAGACGCCCACTGTCACTGCGTCTATAGTGTGTCGGGTGTCTGATGGGATCAAGTGCGTCACTGTGTAGTAAATTAGATGACTGTCAGATACACTAGTGCCTGGAGGGAAACACCGTACAGTCGTGTGTGTGTGTGTGTTGTGTGTGTGTGTGTGTATATACAGAACTAAGAAGTGCCCCTTGTGGAAGGAGAGATCCTTGCCCACGCTACGTCAAGGAAATATCCTACATGAAGTAGAAGCATTAAAGTCGTAAAGCCTCTCCCACATTCTAAGAATTCCTTTCTTGGTATTGTAGACTCGTCCATTGGCAGTCCTTTTGACCCACATGTTGTTCTTTCTATAGGTATAGCCTTTAGCACTGCATCCCATATATGTATGTATATATATATATATATATATATATATATATATATATATATATATATATATATATATTGAAAAGGATCACACTTTTGCGCGTGATCAAGTATATTCTTATGAGTACACGGGGAAATGAAACACGATAAGTTCCCAAGTGCCCTTTCGTGTAATGATCACATCATCAGGGGAGATGCAAGAAATATAAGTCAGCTGATATACAACGAAGAGACGTTGTATATCAGCTGACTTATATTTCTTTCTTGCATCTCTCCTGATGATGTGATTATTACACGAAAGGGCACTTGGGAACTTATCGTGTTTCATTTCCCCGTGGACTCATAGGAATATTATATATATATATAAATATATATATATATATATATATATATATATATATATATATTATCATAAATACAAATGCATCTACCGCAGCGAAGTGGCCGAATTGCACAACCGATTTGACTTTGGGTTTTAAGAATTCTACAAGACGGTTCGTCGGACGAGAGTGGGATTGATGACACCATTTCAGGGGATCTTGTTTCTGCTAATTGGCCAGCTGACAGACAGCCTCTCTCTCTCTCTCTCTCTCTCTCTCTCTCTCTCTCTCTCTCTCTCTCTCTCTCTCTCTCTCTCTCTCTCTCTCCCCAGCTCCTCAAGCCTGATAGAAGTGGTAGGAACGTCCACAGTGTAATTCTATATACTAAGAAGATGAGGAGACGACATCTGGTGCAGGACTTCCGTTGCGATTCGAAGTGTGTCATGATGGCGCTGCCAAAGAGTTTACACAAGAACCAGCAGGAAGGGGGAAAGTTTTAGTGCTGTGAAACCAGAACATTTTGACCATTCTGGCCGGTCCTGAGACCGAACATAAGAAAAAAAAATCCGTTTCATAACGACGTGTGAGAGAGAGAGAGAGAGAGAGAGAGAGAGAGAGAGAGAGAGAGAGAGAGAGAGAGAGAGAGAGAGAGAGTATACGTGCTTTCTGTTTCAGTGCCTCATCATAGCTATACAAAATGGGAATGCTAACTGCTGTATCGGTGTGTTTCCCCTTACAGAGAAACTCCAGAAGCTCAATAACTGATAATCGAAAAATGAATAGTTTACAGACTTTCGATGCAAGTGTGTGAGACGATTATTATTACATGGACAAATATGTACGTAGACATACACTCACGTACCTAGAACTCTACTCCAACACTATCCAGATAGGTAACTGCACACTTAACATATAAATATAAGGTTTCTTTTAGGGTTCGTGCATTCAAATGTTGATGGACTACAGGCGAAAGCTAAGGAACGCGATGAAACGGGAGACAGACAGACAGACAGACAGACGTCATATGTGTAGCTGGGACTGAATTCATGAAAGACAACCAGTTTACGTGTAGGATTCGTATAGGGAGATACAATAACAAGGACGATAGGAGAAAACACAGAGCCAGATAACTAGAGCTTTCTGAAGGTAAGATTATAGATACAGTTTAGCATATAATATCAAGAGCTGATTGTAAATTTGCAAAGGTTTGACTCTCGATGATTCGCTAGGTTTGTAAGCCTCAGTTGAGGGAGGGGAGAAGTGAGTCCCCTATAAGTGGGTAGGATCATGAGGCAGCTTGAATCTCATGGACCCGATGGCGTCTCACAGGCGTTTATAATCTGCCTCAGCGAAGGTCAATCCGTCCCCAACAGCATGGTAGAAACCTAGCGTCGTATAACTATATCGATGCTGAGGGAGCGACTCTACAAATGTGGCCCTTCAGTGTCACGAATGGAGCATGTGAGATTGCCAGAGATGGTAAATCAGGAGGCAGAGAAGGGAGTTCATTTTGAATCTGGCGCCAAAGACATCATGGATCTTGTGCGATTATCACAAGAGGCAACACGGAAGCCAAAAAAGACCGCAGGGCCTCATAAGAGGTTCTTCACTGATGAGCAGAGGAGACCTGGGACACAGAGCAGCCAAAAAAAAAGGTGACTAAGAGAGAAATGACTATCTACTTTGTTTTATTGAGGAGGTTCAGATAATAAAGGTCTCGAGTTTAAAGCATGGTAATCGTCTGAAAAGAGGAATATGGATAAGAAGTTTTTTTTTTAATTTTTTTATACTATTCGCCATTTCCCGCATTAGCGAGGTAGCGTTGAGAACAGAGGACTGAGCCTTTGAGGGAATATCCTCACTTGGCCTCCTTCTCTGTTCCTTCTTTTGATAAGTTAAAAAAAAAAAAAGAGAGAGGGGAGGATTACGAGAGGGGGAGGATTCCAGCTCCCCCGCTCCCTTCCCTTTTAGTCGCCTTCTACGACACGCAGGGAATACGTGGGAAGTATTCTTTCCCCACTATCCCCAGGGATAATGGATAAGAAGTAAATAAGAAAATTCATTATAACACTCCCTGAATGACAGTGACGAAAGAGGTCACTAATGACTAAGTTTCCTGAGTATGTCATGCGAATTCATGTCTTAAGAACCTCATCTGCACTAGTAGTCACATATCAGTGATGATCACGATCCTCAAATGACTTGTGTTTAGTACTGGTGGTCCCTGTACCTGATGAGAAAAAGAAAAGACTTAGAATAAAAAGAGTACAGCAGCGAGCGACCAAAATGATTACCCGACTGAGAAACAAGTTGTATGAGAGCCGGCTACGCGATCTTTGTCAACTTTACCTGACTTACACGACTTTAACTTAGGAAAGAGCAGGTTAAGAGGCGATTTGTTACAGGTCTTTGGACGTATTAAATTTTTTTGACGATCTTAGTTTCAGCAGCTTTCTTAAGGTTGTATCAATCTTGATTTTACCGTAGCGGTGGGTACAAACTCGTAGACATACGTAGGCATATATTCTAATTCGAATGAAGCCTAGTCTGTTTGAATTCGGATAAAGCCTAGTCCGTTTGAATTCGGATAAAGCCTAGTCCGTTTGAATTCGGATAAAGCCAAGTCCGTATGAATTCGAATGAAGCCAAGTCCGTATGAATTCGAATGAAGCCAAGTCCGTATGAATTCGAATGAAGCCAAGTCTAATTTCTTCAAGAGCAGTGTTACCATATGGAACGGTTCACCACTAAGAGAGTTTACGCCTTGGTATTTACTAAGTTTACAGATATCTTTCTCCTGAAGTGTTCTGTTCGCTTTATTTTGCTCTTTTTAATGTGCGTGTGTGTGTGTGGGTGTGTGTGGATACATCTATATAATTCTGTAGCATACGGGAAGTTCTTGGCCAATAAGGGAATCCAATTCTTTCCATACTTGAGGTAACCCAGGAACCTCATCTCAAGCCCATATTATTGTGGCTCGTTGGTCGCAAGTCCTTGAGCAGCTAACATATGCTCGTCTAACCAACCAAGCGTGTTTGTATCCTGTCATGGCTTGGGCTTAGCTCTGCCAGTGTGTAGATACATGTGTGGTGTTCTATCTGGTCCGTCTCAGTGGCAGAATTTCACGTGAAACAACATATTCAGAACGCATGGATGCGATGCTGGTGCTTATAGCCGAGCATTGGAAGACATTAATCTGGAAATATGAGTCAACTCGCTCTTAAATGATCGACTGGTTCAGTTCACTGTGAAGTGATAATGGACAATCATGTTTAAAGCAATGATGAAAAATCAGTCTCTTAAAAAAAAGTATTTTTAAGATATAAAAAAAACCCGCAAATAAAGCTATTTTTTGTGGAACAACTGTAATTTTAGCAATACATTCATACAGCATTTTGAAAATCAAAAACCCCGCTAATGAAGCTATCTTTGTGGAACGCCGTGTATTTCTTCTAGTGATATCAGAAACTATAATCTTTCAGAACATGCTTCAGGTTTTCTTTCCTCTCGGTGACTGATTTATCGCATATTTAAGAACAAAAAAACAAAAAATAATATGTTTAACCCCTTGTGAGTACCAGGGTTCGATCCTCGAGCAGCACGGTGGGAGCCTTGCGTGCGATGGTACCGATCCTTGGTTTGGACGGCTTAGCTTTCGACTTAATTCACGAGAGTTTGGTCAAGGGCCTGGCCATCACTTCGGACACTAAGCTGGCTTGATGTCTTCACAATCAGGAATCGCCTCAGTTGCCTAAATGATTACTGATGATCTTGTAAACAGTATGCTAAGAAAATGAATATTATTTTCTGTACAGTATGTTACATTAATATCTCCTATACAACGTTCACGCAATGGTAGACTTTAGTGTGTTTGGTTGCAGAGAATCTGAAGGACGTAGGAATGTTTTAGGTACGTTGGAGTGGATGTGAAGGCTGTTGGAACTATAGGAGGTGAAGTGAATCATAGGGTGGGTGAGGGGGCGAAATTCCTGGGTGTAGTCAGTGTCTATAAGGGCAAAAGATGGGGGATTTTTGATGACATAGTAATGCCAGCGGTGCTTAATGTGTGCGAGTCGTAAGCCAATGAATAGAACATGTCAGAAAATAGTGGGTGTGTTAGGAATGAAATGAACTTGAACAATATGTGATGTGAAGAAGCTGATCATATAAGGTATGGTAATAAGACGAGTATATATGCTAGGGTTGAAGTGGGTGTGCTGAAATGGTTTGGACATATGGAGAAGATGAGTGAGGAGAGGCTGGTTAAGAGTTCATACATATTTAAAGTGAAGGGAACAAGAAGAGGGAACCTAGAGAAAAGGTGGAAAGATGGAGTGAGAGCTGCAGAAACGCGTGAGGCGTCCATGAGACAGAGCGAACTGGAGTTATGTGGTATATAGGGAGAGAAGTGATGGCAGCAGACTGAACCAGGGCATATGAAGCGGTCAGGGGAAACCACAGAATGATCTGTGGGGCTTGGCTGTAGCTACCCTAACCCTACACTATACACACACACACACACACACGTGTTGTCAAACATTACCAGATATCAAACAGTCACTCCCGTTTTTCGACGTAAAATGAGTTGTTTCCAAGGGTTAAATTCTTAAAAGTCTTGGTCGTTTCCTCTGCCACGGCACCATCATCTCTCCTGCATTGTTTGGTAGTTTAATGAGGAAACTTGAGATATTCGGATCGGAAGTTTTGCGAATCTTTCAGAGGTAATTTACGTTGATATTACGCCGTGTCGCCATGAAACTTTTGTCCTAAAGAAAATTAGCAGGTATGGACTTAGCATCTGATGTGACGCACTGGACGAGACCACAGTGGAGGGAGTGGGAGGTTAGACGTCTCCGTTCGAGCCTTACTAATGGAGACGCCCACCCTTTTTTTTTTCTTTCCCCTAATTGGATGACGCAAGAGCACATTGCCCTCCGGAACAACACCACTCATGTGGAACCGAATAACATCGAACCGGACAAAACATCTGTGAAGCATCGAACCGGGGACAAACATCTCTGGCGAAGCTGGTTCGTTTGTTTCAGTTATCTTGGTCACCGTGTTGACACGTGAGGATATATTTTCTACGACACCTTATCTTACTACTGAATATAGGTGGCTTCATGCCAATCACTGTGAAGCTTACGTCGAGCAACAAAGCTTGATTGTCGACTGAGGTCGCACAGCTTGACCCAGGACATGAAGACAATGAGCAACAAAGCTTGATTATGGACTGAGGTCGCACAGCTTGACCCAGGACATGAAGACAATGAGCAACAAAGCTTGATTATGGACTGAGGTCGCACAGCTTGATCCAGGACGTGAAGATAATGAACACAAGCTAATCTGATCCTCTGGTTCACTGAGA
This sequence comes from Panulirus ornatus, assembly GCF_036320965.1. NCBI lineage: Eukaryota > Metazoa > Arthropoda > Malacostraca > Decapoda > Palinuridae > Panulirus > Panulirus ornatus. Next base: position 54,891,664 of record NC_092241.1, read on the forward strand.
CTAAGCTCACGTCCAGCTTGGCCCGGTGGCGGACACCTGCTCTTTCACTTTCATTGAATGAAGAGTCTATCAGGGGCTGATAACACTTGCGCTACCATTCCTTTACTCTAGTGTGTGTCGGGAGGAGCCTTCTGCTTTACTATCCTGTCTCCATCTATAGTGGTGGGTGGGGGAGGAGCCTTCTGCTGTACTATCCTGTCTCCATCTATAGTGGTGGGTGAGGGAGGAGCCTTCTGCTGTACTATCCTGTCTCCATCTATAGTGGTGGGTGGGGGAGGAGCCTTCTGCTTTACATCCTGTCTCCATCTACACAAATTATTAATACTACAGGAAACTATTGCCGTCCACCAACAGACCATCCCGCCACCGACCACTCGGTGTTGTGTGTCATCTGGCTCGCCACCTTGCGCTCCGCTGTAACAATCTCCCGTTTCGACTGACGCTTTGAGAAGGATGGCTGACGATGGCCATCTGGGGGGCTTTAGCTTCATTAAGGCAACGTCAACGTCAGTTCCTGACCACCAACTCGGAATCATCTTGAACACCATCATCTTCATATGGTCAACATTATGCCCTTGTGGCCACACACGCTTCCCTCACAGCACATAGGGCCATACTGCCTTGATGTGCCGCTCGTTATTCACCCTTATCGACTTTTTAAGAATGATCATTTATTTTCTCTTTATGCAATTATGTTGATTCTATTCACTAATGTGTAAACAGAGCTAATTCTAACGCTGATAATTCACTGTTTGGAGTATACTATCCCACGCGCGCGCGCGCGCGCGCGCACACACACACACACACACACACACACACACACACCAGCCAGTGAATGCTGCGTCACGGTCAGGAACGCTAACCGCTACACCACGGAGGCCCAAGACTCAAGATAACCACGATTCACATTTTCTATTTTGAAAATAGATTATACGACATCTTAAGTACATGGAAAAGCCAGGTAATAGGAGACCTTATGATGTATAGCGAGGTAATCTGCTCCGAGATAGTAATAGTGCCCTAAACTCCTCATCTGTGAACCTAAGATTTACGAACGACTGTTAAGAATTGTCGAAAACTTAAGTCAGCACAGAGCAGATGGTGAGGTATGTGCACTGACGTGGGGTTGAGGTGGATCAGAAGCACTGCTCGTAGCGAGGCAAGGATTGAACAGAATCTAATCATACAGGAGTGGCAGCATAGGATCTACGTTCACTGGGAAACCGATTCACGAAGAGATGCTTGAAGAAGGAAGGTGAGGGGTAGGTGGGATAGTGGGTTTCTTGTATTTAAGGACTTCGGAAAGATGCGTGCACATCTCTAGCAGGAGAGACATGTGGTGGGAGTATCTGGAATGAAGGGAATGCCTGATGGACGAAGAGTTACGCATTTGTGTAAATAAACCAAAAAAGCTTTTGTTGGCTGAGTCTCTGGGTAAGTTGGAGGATTGTTAGGTTCTTCATGTTTTCGTGAAGGTTGGCTTAGTAGATGGATGTCTTGGCAGACGTAGGGAAAGAGAGAGGGGAGAATAAGTGATCCCTTGAGATGTGTTCATGATTGAGCTAATGAAAGAAATGAGGGGAAACTCTGAGGGGAGATGAGTGAGCATGTAAAAGAGGAGGAAGGTGAAAGCGAGTGTTATATACAGCAGGGTTATTGAGAGGGGGAAGGTGTAGGGCACTCATTGTGCTACAGATGTCAGACATGAAAGTTATTTTCAGGTCACAGAACACATGCGTGCACTTGCCATGACGAAAACAGAACGGAAATCGTCAAAAGTTATACGGGAAAAGGTTCCGTTATTCCTGCATATGTCAACGTACTGTTAAACTAACTGGTGTGATGTTATTTTGTCGAAAATCTTGAGAAAGGAGCTCCAAAGACCTGATTTAGAATACAATCCTATACAATACTACCAACCTTTCTCTTCAATTCCTTATCGTCTGTATTTCCTCGAGCAATGAGATCTCGAACAAGGGTATTATTATAAGTAGACGCTGCCTACGATTACTTTTTTCAAAGTATTCCAGAACTGTGAACCTTTTGTATAACCTGAGGTATCTTTGGAACCTTGCCTCAACTTCATTCTAACCTGTTCCACGTCCCGGAACAGGATCGTACTAGGGACGTGAAGGAAAAGATACAAAAGAACCAGACTCCAGACTATCTGCTTTCTATTTCCCTATTAGCTCAGTAAGGTGAGGGAGGTGATGGGAAAGTTCCGTACACTCGTTGTGGAAGTAAAAACCCCCATCTCATGAACTTTTTCTACTTCTTCCAGTATTGGAGACCTTCTTCCTATACCTCCAGAGCGAATCAGATATTTTAGCTGAGATATGCCTCCCGCTGGAACAATTCTAATCATGAACCTTGGGAATTCACAGTCTTATAACAGGATCTGAGGCTTCGTGAGATAGGATCTGAATCGGACATTTCCCGGTTTTCCACATCCTAAACTTTTGTTTTGTTTTTCATCTTTATATTACGATGAGTGTATTATCTCCAGCCAACTTCAGCTGAAGTTACGGTACCAGATAACATTTTGAAGTTACGGCACCAGATAACATTTTGAAGTTACGACACCAGATATCATTTTGAAGTTACGACACCAGATATCATTTTGAAGTTACGGCACCAGATAACATTTTGAAGTTACGACACCAGATATCATTTTGAAGTTACGACACCAGATATCATTTTGAAGTTACGGCACCAGATACCATTTTGAAGTTACGGCACCAAATATCATTTTGAAGTTACGGCACCAGATATCATTTTGAAGTTACGGCACCAAATATCATTTTGAAGTTACGGCACCAGATATCATTTTGAAGTTACGGCACCAGATATCATTTTGAAGTTACGGCACCAGATAACATTTTGAAGTTACGCCACCAGATATCATTTTGAAGTTACGACACCAGATATCATTTTGAAGTTACGACACCAGATATCATTTTGAAGTTACGACACCAGATATCATTTTCGGTGACTCAGCCCTATCATCCGAATGCAAAGATTCCATCGTGTGGTCACAATTCGGTACACCAGAACTGGCATCGGGTTAGTCCACGCTGCTACGAGGCCAGCCAGCCCCACCCCAGCCACTGTGAGTATCATCAACATTCAGCGGTCTAACGTTTCTATGATTAGGTTCAAGATCGTCTGTCCAACTCAGAAAACCCTTGTTATGGCTAAAGTGTCGTTATCATACGCAGTTTTCCTGTACATTTCGATTATTTGGGAGTATGAAAACCATCTACCATTATGTATATATATATATATATATATATATATATATATATATATATATATATATATATATATATATATATATATATATATATATATATATATTTCTCTCTTGTGTCTCCCCTGATATGATTATTACACGAAAGTGCACTTGGGAACTTATCGTATTTCATTTACCCCGTGGACTCATAGGAATATATATATATATATATATATATATATATATATATATATATATATATATATATATATATATATATATATATATATATATATTTTCTTTCTTTCAAACTATTCGCCATTTCCCGCATTAGCGAGGTAGCGTTAAGAACAGAGGACTGGGCCTTTGAGGGAATACCCTCACCTGGCCCAATTCTCTGTTCCTTCTTTTGGAAAAAAGAAAAAAAAAAAAAAAAAAAACGAGAGGGGAGAATTTCCAGCCCCCCGCTCCCTGCCCTTTTAGTCGCCTTCTACGACACGCAGGGAATACGTGGGAAGTATTCTTAATCCCCTATCCCCAGGGATAATATATATATATATATATATATATATATATATATATATATATATATATATATATATATATATATATATATATATATATGATACTCTCCAACAGCAAGGATTCGAACCCCGTACCATTTGCGTGGGAGCTGCCTACACAAACCACCAGGCCATAATTACACGAACTGTTCTCAAGTTCCAGTTAACGATGCCGTCAGGTGTACGAAACAGACTACTACAGATGAAAAAATATCAAAACATGGTTTAATTACGAATCCGAGTTTCGGATCGCAACAAACCCACAGGTTTAATCTCCTTCGCATCCAAACTACACACACATCTCGGCACGAGTATACATATTTTTCTTCCCCCTAAAAGAATAGACAGCATAGTTAATATTCTCCTCAAGCGCACGTCAGAAAACACACACACACACACACACACACACATACTCACTCACACACACACACACACATACTCACTCACACACACACACACAGAAGGAAGTATGAATGTGTATATATGTATATGTCTGTGTATGTAGATGCTGATATATATATGGGCATTTAAATGGGCATTTAAGTATATATATATATTTGTATATATGAGTAGGTGGGTCATTGTTCGTCTGTTTCCTGGTGCTACCTCGCTGATGAGGGAGGCGGCGATCAATTATCTATATATATATATATATATATATATATATATATATATATATATATATATATATATGGGAGCGGGGGGCTGGAAATCCTCCCCTCTCGTTTTTTTTTTTAATTTTCCAAAAGAAGGAACAGAAAAGGGGGCCAGGCGAGGATATTCCCTCAAAGGCCCAGTCCTCTGTTCTTAACGCTACCTCGCTGATGCAGGAAATGGCGAATAGTATGAAATATATATATATATATATATATATATATATATATATATATATATATATATATATATATATATATATATATATATATTGAGAGCTGAAGCACCCAGTGGCTGGCTATCATTTCTTTCGACAACCTGAATCACAAAGACAGTTTACGAGCGGGACGAGGGGCAGCTCGGAGATTACATTCTGAACAGGAGTGTTAGAAATCGAAAAGATATTACAGTGATAAAGATCTGGTGGTGAAAGTTGTGCTGTCAGTATCACAAAGTCTTGTTCTTCCCGCCTCCCAAGTGGCGTACTGGGCGCCTGCCTGTCTTATCCGTGGTTTCCAGTCCTCTTTATGACGTTGTTTCCAGTCCTCTTTATGACGTGGTTTCCAGTCCTCTTTATGACGTGGTTTCCAGTCCTCTTTATGACGTGGTTTCCAATCCTTTTTTTTATGGCGGTCTGAAAATATGATATTCTGTTCGTGCCGTTGCACGGAAGGGTTGGTCGGTCACACCTGGAGCCAAATTGCTTTTTACTCCAGATTCTGTGGCTCTGAGATCTAGAAGGAAGGGGAGAAGAGGAAGAGGAAGAACAAGAACAAGAACGGGAACCAGGAAGAAGAAGAAGGAGGAGGAGCAGGAAGAAGAAAGAGAACAAGAAGAAAAAAGGGAAGCAGGAAGAAGGATGAGAACAAGAAAAAAGAAGAAAAAGAAGATACTTAGCTATGATACATAAGATCCTGTTACACAGACCTCCCCCCCTCTCTCTCTTTCGCTCTCTCTCTCTCTCGTAACACACAGAACCATTACCGCCTCATCCTCCATATGTTACACAGACCCCCCCCTCTCTCTCTCTCTCTCTCTCTCTCTCTCTCTCTCTCTCTCTCTCTCTCTCTCTCTCTCGCTCTCTCTCTCTCTCGTAACACACAGAACCATTATCGCCTCATCCTCCATATGTTTCAGCCAATGTTTCACGTCCTTACACACTCACCACAGTGGGAGACCTTTGAGCATAGAACTTAGAAGAAGGTTCCAGCCACTGTGTGTGTGTGTGTGTGTGTGTGTATATGTGTGTGTGTGTGTGTGTGTGTGCGCGCGCGCTCGCTCTCCAAGCAACCTCAGACAAAGCAGATAACAGTGATAATGTGTTTTGTTTTTGTTCTTTTTTCTCTCTCTCTCTCTCGCTGGTAAACAGAGAAAGTGCGTTCTTAAGACAAAGGACAGTGGCAAGCTTAGGCTGGGCGAACACACCAACAACATCTTCAAAATTCATTGGCTTGTTTTTCCAGTTCGTCGTTCACGTAGTTTCCTCCTTATCATCATTAGACTTTATATTATCACACTACCTGTGATGTAACCTGACTGAATCTGTTCTTCTGTACGGGGATGAAAAATGATTTTATTCTTACGGTACAGTAGAAGCCTTCAATATTTTGATAGTCTGCCTCCAGATATATAGATAAGGAATGCAGGATAATGTATACAGATAAGGAACGTAGGATAATGTATATAGATAAGGAACGTAGGATAATGTATATAGATAAGGAATGTGGATAATGTATATAGATAAGGAATGTAGGATACTGTATATAGATAAGGAATGTAGGATACTATACGTAGATAAGGAATG